>NC_133327.1:383324187-383569187 GCF_042186555.1 Aquarana catesbeiana
GATGTCTTAGTTTTATTCCCGCAATATAAGTTTTTACCATTAGGTGGCAGTGCTGAGGAAGCACTTAAATAGGCTGCACAATATCCTTCTCCCCTAGCTTGATAAAGGAGCACGCCTCACAGCGCATGCTCGGAAACGCGTTGCTTAATGGCACTACAGCGCATACCACTGACTCTGCGTTCCAGCCCTCCCTACGATTACTTGGCTGAGGTGCAAGCCTCATTCTAGATCACAGTCGGATCCCGGAAGATGCTTTACTAACAGCAGACAACACAGAAGAACAAGGCTCCCTTCCACCTACAACAGCAGAGATCATCCATGGCTGTTACTGCTATCCCTTGCATCGGACTAATATGTCATGAAATGTGAGTGTTTTTAATGCCTTTTTTGCCATTAAATACTACAATCTAACTAAGAGGCCCCTTTTTGCTGTTTTTTCTTTTCCCTCTGTCATTAAGTTTAGCCTCCTAGATATATTACTTCAACTCTCAGTTCATTGACATACTCTTCTTATCCTGCATGCCAACGTTCATAAAGGGCCACAACCTAGATGGCAGAAAATCCATCACAGAGACTTATACCAAGCACTTTATCCTGGATGTAGCTCTATGTTTAACTCTATATTTTCATCTTTCAGCTTAAACTTAGCCCCAGTGTAAACTGTGAACTAAGAGGCGCCTTTTTGCTGTTTTTTCTTTTCACATATTGGAGTGGCTTCACCTCCCTTTGCAAGGCTGCCCTACAAATAGACTGTACATCTCTCACCAGGAGCTGAAAT
This sequence comes from Aquarana catesbeiana, assembly GCF_042186555.1. Classification (NCBI taxonomy): domain Eukaryota; kingdom Metazoa; phylum Chordata; class Amphibia; order Anura; family Ranidae; genus Aquarana; species Aquarana catesbeiana. The sequence continues at coordinate 383,324,966 of NC_133327.1, forward strand.
ATTGCTCAAAGGACTAGTCTGATGATTTGCATTGTGTTTTCCAGTTGTATTGAAACCTGCGCTGCTATTTGTCTATTTATTAATGACAGAGGGGACTATTTGATGTGGATAAATTCTTAGAAGTAGGTAGGCCCAATGGTAGCCACCAGGTGTAAGGATGTGCACAGCTGCAATAGTTGAAAGTAATGGTGAACACAGGTGCAGTAGTTATTATTATTATTATTATTATACAGGATTTATATAGCGCCGACAGTTTACGCAGCGCTTTACAACATTAGGGCAGACAGTACAAGTACAATACAATTCAATACAGGAGGAATCAGAGGGCCCTGCTCGTTAGAGCTTACAATCTAGGAGGGAGGGTCAAGTGATACAAAAGGGTAATAGCTGTGGGGGATGAGCTAATGGAGAAAATAGTGCAGTTGTTAGATGGAGGCAGTATAGGCTTCTCTGAAGAGGAAAGTTTTCAGGGATCGCCTAAAAGTGGATAAAGTTGGAGACAGTCTGACAGATTGGGGTAGGGAATTCCAGAGGATGGGCGAGGCTCGGGAGAAGTCCTGGAGGCGGATATGGGAGGAGGTGATGAGGGAGCTAGAGAGCAGGAGGTCTTGGGAGGAACGGAGATGGCGATTAGGTTGGTATTTTGAGACTAGGTTAGTGATGTAGCTGGGGGCAGAGTTGTGGATGGCTTTGTAACTTATTGTTAGTATTTTGAATTTAATTCGTTGGGCGAGTGGTAGCCAATGGAGGGATTGGCAGAGAGGGGTAGCAGACACTGAGCGGTTTGTAAGGTGGATGAGTCTGACAGCAGCATTCATGATGGACTGAAGGGGGGATAGTCTGTTTAAAGGTAAGCCAACGAGGAGTGAGTTGCAGTAGTCAAGGCGAGAGATAACCAGGGAGTGAATCAGGAGCTTTGTGGTTTCATTGGTTAGAAAGGGACATAGTTTAGAGATGTTGCGGAGGTTGAGGCGGCAAGCTTTGGAAAGTGATTGGATGTGGGGCTGAAAGGAGAGTTCAGAATCCAGGATAACACCTAGTACCCTGACATGTGGGGACGGGTGGATGGTTTTGCCATTGCTCTTGACAGAGAAGTCGGGGGAAGAGGAACGTGGGGGAGGAAATATTATAAGCTCGGTTTTGGACAAGTTGAGTTTGAGGAAGTGGTGTGACATCCATACAGATAGTATGGGACCTGGGGGTCCCCTTAGTCTACCAGTAAAGTGGCACATCTGTACTGTGTATAGAAGCTACTGTAGCAATAATTGCATTTATAAAGCCAAAAAAATTTAATTTTCCCTGCAAGCTTTCTTTATTTTGTAAGCAATGGCTTGCGGAGCCAGTCTGTATGATGAGGCCGCAAGGTAGTGCACTGGGAACAAGATTAGAGATTTTTTGAATAAATTCTTGTGTCTCTTCCACAGACTTTGGATAGAAGTAACGGGTGCAGAAAAATTGGTCTTTGGGTGTCGGTGGCACCTTCACATCGTAACCCTATAAGAGGTACTCCTGATGAAAGCAAGAATTGGCCTTGCTGTCAAAAATTGCAATGATATGCACCTGTCAAACAGATGTGGAAAAATTGGTCTTTGGGTGTTAATTGTGCCCATGAAACCTACATCAAAAATATTCTTCCAGATGAAATCAACACCCACAACGCTAGACAGCCTAGAAGTCCTGCAGAGAGTCCACATCTCAAAAACACTTAATCAGCAATATCGGCATCAGGGGCTTCATAGCTGCTGGTAATCCATGACTGATTCATTTTGATAAATGTCAGACGGTTCACGGAGTCTGTGAACAGACGTGTTCTATTATGAGTAACAAAACCTCCAGCAGCACTGAATGCTGTTCGGAAAGCATGCTAGATACACTGCAGCCCAGCAGCTCAATTGCATACTGGGCAAGTTCTGGCCAGTGATCTATTCTCATGACCCAGTAAACCAGTGGATCATCGACTGAAAAGCTCTCCATCTCTGTTTTCGCCCCTGATTATCATCCACCATGTGATGCAGACGCTGCCGATGGGATGTGGAAACTCTATTACTAGTGTAGGACCCACTAATTCGGGGTACTTTGTCGCAGTAAGTGGGCTTAGCACTATATGACCATATAGTGTGACCAAACCCCCGTATTTTTTGAATATGTTCAGGTGTTCAGGTGTTTTTAACTAGCCCTGCAGGAAATGTCATTCTTGTATGTGTGCGCTGTAAAATATTTTGTACTGTTTATAGGTCTTACAGCAGCACCATCTTGAATTTAAATGCATTGTATGGTGTGCCCCCCAAATATGTACTTGTATGTTGTAATAGGCCCTGACCAGGTTTTTGGGCTGGAGCACCCCTCCCCCTCCTCATTACCTCCTATTTAGTGGCCACCAGTGATTAGGATGTATCCCTTTCAGTTCTCCCACATAGAGGAGTTCAGCTCCCATGGTTGAGACAGAGGATCTTCCATTCTATTACTAGTGTAGGACCCACTAATTCGGGGTACTTTGTCGCAGTAAGTGGGCTTAGCACTATATGACCATATAGTGTGACCAAACCCCCGTATTTTTTGAATATGTTCAGGTGTTCAGGTGTTTTTAACTAGCCCTGCAGGAAATGTCATTCTTGTATGTGTGCGCTGTAAAATATTTTGTACTGTTTATAGGTCTTACAGCAGCACCATCTTGAATTTAAATGCATTGTATGGTGTGCCCCCCAAATATGTACTTGTATGTTGTAATAGGCCCTGACCAGGTTTTTGGGCTGGAGCACCCCTCCCCCTCCTCATTACCTCCTATTTAGTGGCCACCAGTGATTAGGATGTATCCCTTTCAGTTCTCCCACATAGAGGAGTTCAGCTCCCATGGTTGAGACAGAGGATCTTCCATTCTATTACTAGTGTAGGACCCACTAATTCGGGGTACTTTGTCGCAGTAAGTGGGCTTAGCACTATATGACCATATAGTGTGACCAAACCCCCGTATTTTTTGAATATGTTCAGGTGTTCAGGTGTTTTTAACTAGCCCTGCAGGAAATGTCATTCTTGTATGTGTGCGCTGTAAAATATTTTGTACTGTTTATAGGTCTTACAACAGCACCATCTTGAATTTAAATGCATTGTATGGTGTGCCCCCCAAATATGTACTTGTATGTTGTAATAGGCCCTGACCAGGTTTTTGGGCTGGAGCACCCCCCCCCCTCCTCATTACCTCCTATTTAGTGGCCACCAGTGATTAGGATGTATCCCTTTCAGTTCTCCCACATAGAGGAGTTCAGCTCCCATGGTTGAGACAGAGGATCTTCCATTCTATTACTAGTGTAGGACCCACTAATTCGGGGTACTTTGTCGCAGTAAGTGGGCTTAGCACTATATGACCATATAGTGTGACCAAACCCCCGTATTTTTTGAATATGTTCAGGTGTTCAGGTGTTTTTAACTAGCCCTGCAGGAAATGTCATTCTTGTATGTGTGCGCTGTAAAATATTTTGTACTGTTTATAGGTCTTACAACAGCACCATCTTGAATTTAAATGCATTGTATGGTGTGCCCCCCAAATATGTACTTGTATGTTGTAATAGGCCCTGACCAGGTTTTTGGGCTGGAGCACCCCTCCCCCTCCTCATTACCTCCTATTTAGTGGCCACCAGTGATTAGGATGTATCCCTTTCAGTTCTCCCACATAGAGGAGTTCAGCTCCCATGGTTGAGACAGAGGATCTTCCATTCTATTACTAGTGTAGGACCCACTAATTCGGGGTACTTTGTCGCAGTAAGTGGGCTTAGCACTATATGACCATATAGTGTGACTAAACCCCCGTATTTTTTGAATATGTTCAGGTGTTCAGGTGTTTTTAACTAGCCCTGCAGGAAATGTCATTCTTGTATGTGTGCGCTGTAAAATATTTTGTACTGTTTATAGGTCTTACAGCAGCACCATCTTGAATTTAAATGCATTGTATGGTGTGCCCCCCAAATATGTACTTGTATGTTGTAATAGGCCCTGACCAGGTTTTTGGGCTGGAGCACCCCTCCCCCTCCTCATTACCTCCTATTTAGTGGCCACCAGTGATTAGGATGTATCCCTTTCAGTTCTCCCACATAGAGGAGTTCAGCTCCCATGGTTGAGACAGAGGATCTTCCATTCTATTACTAGTGTAGGACCCACTAATTCGGGGTACTTTGTCGCAGTAAGTGGGCTTAGCACTATATGACCATATAGTGTGACCAAACCCCCGTATTTTTTGAATATGTTCAGGTGTTTTTAACTAGCCCTGCAGGAAATGTCATTCTTGTATGTGTGCGCTGTAAAATATTTTGTACTGTTTATAGGTCTTACAGCAGCACCATCTTGAATTTAAATGCATTGTATGGTGTGCCCCCCAAATATGTACTTGTATGTTGTAATAGGCCCTGACCAGGTTTTTGGGCTGGAGCACCCCTCCCCCTCCTCATTACCTCCTATTTAGTGGCCACCAGTGATTAGGATGTATCCCTTTCAGTTCTCCCACATAGAGGAGTTCAGCTCCCATGGTTGAGACAGAGGATCTTCCATTCTATTACTAGTGTAGGACCCACTAATTCGGGGTACTTTGTCGCAGTAAGTGGGCTTAGCACTATATGACCATATAGTGTGACCAAACCCCCGTATTTTTTGAATATGTTCAGGTGTTCAGGTGTTTTTAACTAGCCCTGCAGGAAATGTCATTCTTGTATGTGTGCGCTGTAAAATATTTTGTACTGTTTATAGGTCTTACAGCAGCACCATCTTGAATTTAAATGCATTGTATGGTGTGCCCCCCAAATATGTACTTGTGGGATGTGGAAGCTGACAGCCCTGGGAGGCAAGGACTAAAAAAATTGTGAAATGCATCACTTAGGCGGCCGCTTTCTCCACCGCTCCTCTCTTGACCAACAGAAGCCTCAATACTACATTTTTCATGACACTGTAACCTACCAGAGTGGGGAAAAGTGTTAGATAAACTCCACTTTAAGGTGTCCTTAAGAGATTTCATCTTCTGCACTCTCTGTGGGGACGGGATGAGTTCTGAGACTTTCTCCTTGTAATGGTGGTCAAGAAGGGTTGCCAACCAATAGTGATCCTTCTCCTTTACACCACATATTCTTGGGTCCTTTCGCAGGCTTTGAAGCATGAGGGAGCCCATGCACCGCAAATTTGCGGAGGCATAAGAAGCAGACTCCTCGGGGTCACTGAGGATTACAGTATCTGGAACTGCCTCCTCCCAGCCATGTACTTCTTCCAAAGGTTCTGGGGATGAAAAACCATCTCTTACTGTTTGACATATGTCTTCCTCTGCTTCAATGCCTCCAAAACTGCCAGAATCCTCCTCCTCTTCTCTCTCCTCTTGTGTGTTCTGTGGTTTAGGAAAAATGGTGTCTGCATAAATTGGGCCTTGAGAGGAATGGAAGTCCTCCTCTTCAACCCACTGCTCTGCCTCGCATGCCATGTCCATAATGCCATGCAGAGTCTGCTCCAGCAGGAACACAACAGAGATTGTGTCACTGATGCATGCATTGTCACGACTCATCATCTTTGTGGCCTTCTCAAATGGTGACAGTACAGTGCATGCATCCTTTATGAGCAGCCATTGGCACAGGCATGGCCTGTCATTGTGCCATACTCACACAGGTACTCAATGACGGCCCCCTGCTGCATGTGCAGCTTGTGCAGCATTGCCAAAGTCAAGTTCCACCTGGTGGGCATGTCACAAATCAGGCAGTTTACAGGCAGGTGGAATTCCTGCTGAATTTCAGCTAACCATGCACTGTCCGCCCGAAATGGCTACAGACTCTTCTGGCCTGCTTTAGTAGATCTTCCAACCCTGGGTACATATTTAGGAAATGCTGCACCACCAAATTGAGGACATGTGCCAGGCATGGCACATGTGTCAATTTTCCCTGTCCAAGGGCTGACAGGAGGTTTGTGCTATTATCGCACACCACCATTCCTGGCTCCAGCTGGCGTGGCGGGAACCACCTCTGGGCCTGCCCCTGCAGAGCTGCGAGAATCTCTGCTCCGGTGGGGTTCCTGTCCCCTAGACACACCAGCGGAAGTACTGCATGGCACCTTTTAGCCTGACTCATTGAATAGCCCCTTGAACGCTTAGAAGGCACTTGTGGTTCATAGGACAATTCAGCAGAGGAGGGCATGGAGGAGGAAGAGGAGGAGGAGGAAGGAGTCGAAGTAGAGCTGACAAATCTCACATCATCACCACTAGCTGTATGGAGATGTTGGGGCACAACAAGCTGCAGCACTGAGCCCTGTCCTGCATCCTTCTGTGTTACCCAGTGTTCTCTGAACAAAATATATTGTCCCTGACCATGCTTGCTGGACCACGTATCAGCAGTAGCATGGACTTTACGGCTGACTGCCTTGCCCAACGATGCCACAACATTGCCTTCCACGTGATGGTACAGAGCTGGAATGGCCTTACATGAAAAAAAATAGCTACTGGGAACCTGCCATTGTGGTATAGCACATTCTGCAAATTCATGGAAGGGGGCAGAATCCACCAATCGGAAAGGCGGAAATTGTAGAGCCAGCAGCTTTGACAAGCTTGCATTTAGACACTGAGCATGTGGGTGGCAGTTATTTTATTTTTTGCTGCAGCAGATGGGGCAGAGAAATTTGCCAGCTATAGTCTACAGCTGGTTGTGTGCTGCTGGCAGATGTGCTGCAAGGACCTGGGACACCCTGTGCTATACCATCATCCCTGTCAGTGGAGGCTGCTAAGAGTCATGAGGTATAGCAGGGCAGAATGAGGTGAGTAAGGAGGAGAAACAGATTTGCACCCCTTTTGTGTGGCTTTCAGGTACTCTTGTCAATGGGCTGATTGGTGGGAGGTTAAATGCCTTGTCAAGCATGTGGTACCCAAAAGGCTGGTGTTTTTGCCATACTTGATGTGATTGAGACAAAGTTTGCAAATTACAACAGTGCGATCAGCTGCACATGTGCTAAAAAGACCCAGAAGGATGAGCTGTGAGAAGTGGACTGGGAGTTAACAGCTCCATAATGTGATGGAATAGGGTGGCTGCTCTCTACTCTTCCATGATGGCTGCCTCGCTGGGGTTGTGCCTCACCCTCACTTTCCTCCTCTGCTCTATCTAGCACCCAAGTAGTGTCAGTGACCTCATCATCTCCTCTATCCTCATTACCACTGGAGACAACCTGGCAATACACTATGGCTGGGGGAACATGACTGCCAATTTGTGTACCAGTGTTCTCCCCTCTCTGTAGGCTCATGTTCCGGCCTTCCTCAACCTTTAGAACCAACATCTGAAACAAATAATGGCTGTGCATCGTCAAGGAGCAAGTGGCTGACTCTGTGTTCAAAAAACTCAGCTGACTCCTCCATGCCTGATGCTGGGGCTATGGCAGGAATTGCTGTGGACAAGGTGGCAGGTTTAGCCACTCTGGCAGCTGCGGTGGACTGCGCACTAGTCTCTGCTTGGGTGATGGAGGTTTAGTAGGATGAGGATGGTTTAGTAAGCCAGTCCACCACCTCCTCTGCATGCTGTGGCTGGATAGCACTGGCAACATCATTAAAATGAGGAAATTATGCCCTGCCTGAGGACTGACCATGTCCACCTTTGCCTGTGGACACATACACAGCTGGCCCTCTCACAGTGCCATGGGAACATCTGCCTCTCCTTGTTGTCCTCCCAGACATGATAGGGGGGTTGCTTATTAACAGAATTTAATAAAGATGTGGAAATGTGTACGTGGATGCAATGTAATCAATGGAAAGTGGCGTTTGGTGCACTTTAACCTAAGTACTCACTACACAGACACACTCCAATGATACGCTATAATATACTGCAGTAAAACTGCACTGACGCACTGCAATATACTGAGTCAAATATGCAGTAACACACAGAAATATACTGCGTTTAACTTGCAGTAATGCACAGAAATATACTGTGTCAAACGGCACGTAACGCACTAAAATATACGGCGTTACACTTGCAGTAATGCACTGAACTATACTGCGTTAAATGGAAGGTAACACACTGAAATATATGGCGTTAAACTTGCAGTAATGCACTGAAATATACTCAGTTAAATGTGCACTAATGCACAGAAATATACTGCATTAAACAGCACGTAACACACTGAAATATACAGCATTAAAATTGCAGTAACGCACTAAAATATATTGCGTTAAACGTGTACTAACGCACAGAAATGTACTGCATTAAATGGCGCATAACATACTAAAACATATGGCGTTTAACTTGCAGTAACACACTGTAATATACTGCACAGAAATGTACTGCGTCAACCGCCTCAGCCCCAGAAGATTTTACCCCCTTCCTGACCAGAGCACTTTTTGTGATTCGGCACTGTGTCGCTTTAACTGACAATTGCGCAGGCGTGCGATGTTGCACCCAAACAAAATTGACATCCTTTTTTTCCCACAAATAGAGCTTTCTTTTGGTGGTATTTTATCACCTCTGCGGTTTTTATTTTTTGCGCTATAAACAAAAAAAGAGTGACAATTTTGAAAAAAAACGCAATATTTTTTACTTTTTGCTATAGTAAATATCCCCCAAAAATATATAAAAAAAAATTTTTTCCTCAGTTTAGGCCGATATGTAATCTTCTACATATTTTTGGTAAAAAAAATTGCAACAAGCGTAATAGCTGTGTAAATTACACTGGCGGGGAAGAAGTTAACCACTAGGGGGCGATGAAGGGGTTAAGTGTGTCCTAGGGAGTGATTCTAACTGTGGTGGGGATGGGCTTTAACTCACATGACAGCGATCACTGCTCTCGATGACAGAGAGCAGTGATCTCTGACCTGACACAAGCCAGAATGGGGAAATGCCTTGTTTACATAGGCACTTCCCTGTTCTGCAGCTCCATGACACGATCACCAGGAGACAGGCAGACATCAAGTCCGCCAGTCTGCGGGCACGGCCGCGCTGTATGCGGTGGGCACCCACACGCACCTGCTATTCCTGCCTCTTAAAGAAGAGGTACAGGTACGCCTATTTGCCCACCATTGCCATTGTGCCGATGAATATCGGCGTGCAGCGGTCGGCAAGTGGTTAAACGGCACATAACGTACTTAAATATACAAAACAGAAAACAATACTGTGCTTGTGTAACAAAATATAACCAGAAAGCAGCAACAATATATGTGAGATATAAACACAACAAATCAAATGAAAAATATAAAAAGGTTGCGCTAATTGAACATTAATGTGAACAAAGTCCAACAGATGATCTATAAATCCAACAGATCAAAAGAAAACAAAAGTGCTGTATAAAGTGCTTAGTGCAAGTGGAATCCAACGATATTTTCCACCAAGTAATGTCACCAACATATAGTCAGGATGTACTCTTACCACACGAGGTGGACCCTCTATTACGGAAGGTCAAATGGGCGTTGTGAAATATCAGTTTCAGGCATCAATAAAGAAGTAGTGCAGGCAGTACATGTCTCTCCAGCCATTCCCCCTTCAGCAAAATCAAAACCTCATGTCAGCCAAGCAAGACCCAAAAGAAAATAAATGGGGCTTCAAAATAAATGCACTATACAGAAGGTGCATCAAATATAAAAAAACAGCAGCATAGGATTAAAAACTTGCAGTGACTAGAATAGGGTCTCCTCGCCCTGACATATACAGTGTTAAACTTGCAGTAACGCACTGAAATATATTGTGGTCAGCGTGCACTAACGCACAGACATGTACTGTGTTAAACCTCATGTAACACACTGAAATATACAGCGTTAAACTTGCAGTAACGCACTGAAATATACAGCGTTAAATGGAAGGTAACACGCTGAAATATACAGCGTTAAACTTGCAGAAACGCACTGAATTATACGATGTTAATCGGAAGGTAACGCACTGAAATGTACGGCGTTAAACTTGCAGTAATGCACTGAAATATACTGCGTTTAGCGCACATTAATGTACAGAAATGTGCTGCATTTAACAGCACATAACGTGCTGAAATATACGGCGTTAAACTTGCAGTAGTGCACTGAAATATACTGCGTTAAGCGTGCACTAACGCAAAGGAATGTACTGCATTAATTGCAGTAATGCTTTGAACTATACTGCGTTAAACGGAAGGTAACGCACTGAAATATACAGCGTTAAGCTTGCAGTAACGCACTGAAATATACGGCGTTAAACTTGCAGTAACACACTAAAATATACTGCGTTAATCGTGCACTAATGCACAGAAATATACTGCGTTAAACGGCATGTAACGCACTAAAGTAGACGCCATTAAACTTGCAGTATCACACTGAAATATACTGCGTTAAATGGAAGGTAACACACTGAAATATACTGTGTTAAATGTGCACTAACGCACAGAAATATACTGCAATAAACAGCATGTAACGCACTGAAATATACAGCGTTAAAATTGCAGTAATGCACTAAAATATACTGCGTTAAGCGTGTACTAATGGCACATAACGTACTAGACATGTGCACACTGAAATATTTCGTTTCGGAATTTCGTTTTCGTCCGAAATATAAATTTATTTAGTTACTCCCGAAATTCGTTTTTCTTTATTTCGTTTTTCGTTAAAAACTTGCATTCGTCCGAAAATCGAAATGAATTAAGGTCGAATCGGTCATTAAAGGCTTATGGTGTCTGTCGAATGTTCAAAGTAGATTCGACGGAGCAGCTAAACTGTACGACGTCGCAATCGTACATTCCGATCGAATTTTCTGGGATGCATTTGACCGGAAATGTTCGATAGCAGCATCGTACAGTTTGTTTAGCTGCTCTGTCGAATCTTCTAACTTTTGACAGACACCATAAGCCACATTTACGTTTGCATGTTTTCGTTTCTGTGTCGAATCTTCATCGTTCATGCTCATTGCATTGGTCTACTCTGCCCCAGCAGTCAGCCAATCAAACTTTCACATTCGTTTCTCAATCGGAAGTGCGGAAGTGCGGCCGCAAAATCCGACGCTGTGTGGCTTAGAGAGATAATGGCAATGGCAGCACCAGCAGCAACCCATTCCAGCACTAGCAGCATGGAGGAGGCTGTTCCTGGGCCTTCTAAGGCAGCATCCAAAAATGGGCGCAGGAGGGGGACACAAGCTGCATCCAGCAGGAAGCGTAACCTAATGTGGACTCATATTGAGTCCCAGGTCCTGGTAAGGGAAACGCTTCCTTGCTGGATGCAGCTGTGTGGCCCCCGCTCCAGGGAAACCACTACGGAGTGGAAGCGAGAAAAGTGGGAGGAGATTTCCAGGAAGGTGGAGGAGACATATCGCCATCGGCGTGACCCGACTGCCTGTCGCAAAAAATTCAGCGACATAAAACGGTAAGTAACGTGTCTGATTATTTTTTTTTTTTACATTTTAACCACTTCAGCCCCGGAGGTATGGCTGCCAAATGACCATGCCACTTTGTGCGATTCGGCACTGCGACGCTTTAACTGACAATTGCGCGTTCGTGTGACGTTGCTCCCAAACAAAATTGATGTCCTTTTTTTCCCACAAATAGAGCTTTCTTTTGGTGGTATTTGATCACCTCTGCGGTTTTTATTTGCTTTTTGCTATATAAGTATCCCCAACAAATATATAAAAAACGAATTTTTTCCTCAGTTTAGGCCGATATGTATTCTTCTACATATTTTTGGTAACAAAAATTGCAATAGGCGTTTATTGATTGGTTTGTGCAAAAGTTATAGCGTCTACAAAATAGGGATAGTTTTATGGCATTTTTATTAACAATTTTTTTTACTAGTAATGGCGGCGATCAGCGATTTTTATTGTGACTGCGACATTATGGCGGACACATCGGACACTTTTGATGCCATTTCGGGACCATTGTCATTTACACAATGATAAAAGCTCCAAAAAATGCACTGATTTTACACACACACATATAAACATATGTTATTGCTATCACAATTTGATGTCAGTAAAGTTAGGTGAATTTTTTTTTTAAAAAGGAATAAATAATTTTCAATTTATCCTCCCTCCTGTGAAAAACCAAATTTGCGCATAGGTGTGCCTAGCCTACACATAGTTTGCAGTTGCACATGTTATATATTATCGCCACAATCATTTTAAGAGGAATATTTCCATGCCGTTATTTGTTCTTAGTTAGTTATCACTAAACTGAGCAGTAAGTGCTTTTAAGTTCCACTTGACCTGACCACCTGTAGGTTGCGCCCCCTTTCTGACCAGGCCATATTTTGCTATTTAGCGCATTGCAGCTTTAAACTGCACGCTCCTGTGATGTATTACCCAAATGAAATTTATGCTCTTCTCCCGCCATATATAGAGCTTTTATTGGTGGCATTAGATCACCGCTGGGTTTTACATTTTTTGTTATTGAAAAATAAAAAAGTTATATATATATATATATATAAGTGTTACGGTGGCTGGACTTAACCAGCTTGCGGACCCGCCATATTTTTAGTTACTATGGGGGGGGTCCACATCTGCAAGTGGGTTAATGCTTTGCAAAAGAAACAAGGAAGGAAATTTTACACTATACACAGTTCACACAAGCGCGTAATAGAAAGGTGGACTGGAGTGGACACAATGGACATTTACTCGGCACAATCCCTATCCTGCCTTTTATTATTTATTGTGCACCAAAAAAGCATAGGTTTTTCTTACAATAAATTTGGTTAATAAATAAATGTGCAAACCTTGTGCTACATGAAAAAATGTGCCTAATCCAAAAATTCCATTTGCATTGTTTCATTCTACGGGTTCATTCTACATGTGTTTCATGTGTTGATGTCATTTTCAGATTACAATTGTAGTTTAATTGTGGAACCCGTTTCTCTTCTCTTTTTGTTTTGCAGTTCCATAGCGCGTAAACGCAGGCAGTCGGGGCGCAGAGGAAAGCAGGTATCTCTCCTCCCCCATGAGAAGGAGCTCTTAGCAGCAGTAGGGGAGGATGAGATAAAAAAACTGCTTGCTCATCAGGGTTGGTGTCAGCATTGCATTGTGTGTAGGAAATTTTTTTTGTCAACCATGCGACGCGACATAGTCATTTACCATGATGTGTTTGATTTTATTTAAAGATCGTCTCCAGGCCCAGCGCCGCCGGAGGCAGAGGGCAGAGGAGCAGAAGTCCTCCACGTCATCATGCAGTAAGTACTGTAGTAGTGACACTAATACAGTGGTTCCTTTTCCATTTGTCCAGCCTTCCATTGTTGATTCCAGCGTCATTGTTTCTCGCTCATGTAGTGACAGGTAGAGACTCTGCGACGCTCTGTCAGGTAACGCAAGCGATTGCGTAACTTACGTAATTTGACAGAACGTGGCCGCTCTGAACTGAGGTGCCTGATCAGTGGCAGTGCACCTAGCACTCGCTGGCGCCGCTGGAACCAGGACAGGTAAGTGCCTCGTATTTGTTTTTTTTTTTAAATGATTTTTTCTAAATGGTGAATGCATGTCCCTGCCTTGTAGATAAACGTTAGTGACCTGCCCTGTATTGCCATGCTAATGGATAATTAATTTTATCTATTTACACTACAGTATATTTATTTACGTTTATTAACGTTCATCATTTCTCCTTTATAAATAGGTGTCATCCAGTCAGAGTGGGAGACTGAGGAGGAGGCTGAGGCAGCAACGCCCACATGTAAGTTAGTATAATCTTGCTGGTATCTGCTGAGTGATCATACATGTTTCAATGTTCTTGTACTAATGTGTGAGATTGTTGTACACTGCAGATTGTAATGTTCTTTTCTATCATTACTCAACAGCTGCTGAGCAGGAGGTGGAGGAGACCTGCCCTGTAGAGGCTGCTGGGGATGCGGAGGAACAGCCAGATGCGGCAGATCCAGGGAGTAAGCGTAACTTTTTTTGTATTTTACAGGCAAATATAGTATTTTAAATATGAAATGCTGATGGCATACCTTGTCTAGAATAGCTTGTGATTTATTCTGCAAGGCTTCGGTTTAGCTGGAACTATTAATTATATTAGTTCCCCTCTGCAGATGATTCCAGTCTTCCTGTTAGCGTGACCTGTGCTTGTTAATATTTCCCCAATGTCCCTGATCATGCCACCTTCTTGCTGCAGTTTAGATTCCCAGTCTGAGCCAATCACTGTTAATCATTATGAATAACACAGCAGGCTGGGGGGGGGGTGTCAGAAAAGAATCTCCAGCTATTGGCTGGCAGTCCCTGGACATGTTCAATCTCTGGCATGCCCCTAATGCATGCATTAACACTTTTCTCATGATGTTATACCTGTTATACCTCCTAGCCTAGACCAGGAGTGAGTAACCTACCTAGCCTAGAACAGAAGTGGGGCTTAATTTATTCAACAATCAGTGGCCTTACAAAATTATCAACTTTAAAAAATAGCCTGCTATATTTTATTAAACAACTTTTTATTAGGTCATCCCAAATGCAATGGCTTGAATGGCTTCTCTTTTTGGTGAGTGTAATGTTAAAAGCTGGTATAGCTGATATGTTTTTCTGCAAGTGCAACTGATCCTCCATATTTGCAAAAGTCAGTCAGTCTGGATGAGGTAGATTAGTTAGCAGTAGCACTTAGGCGTCCATTACACCTTAAGATTTTCTCCAGCCGCCCGTGCGACCAAGCGGATAAAATCTTTGGGAGATTCCCCTTTACACTGCTCGATGTGTAGAGGGGAATCCCTTTGTACTCTGGCCGGGGAGGACACTCAGCTCCACCCCGGTCAGAGTACAGTAAAGTAGTACTACACCTTCCTGCACAGCTCTGCAAACTTGGTATGATGCAGCGAATTGACACAGACACCACTATCTCCTACACACAAATTGATTAGGTGCATCTCACTAAATATCAAAAACTGGTATGGATGGAAGTGAAAACATCTCAAGATGTTACAGGATTGTCTACAAGAGCTGGGAGATCGTTGCCTTTATATAATGTTAGGGTGAAGAAGCCATGTGTATGTGTATTGTATTATCTATCTATCTAATGTATTTTCTTTTCTTCACAGGTGAAGTCTTCATCCTGGAACTGCAGCCTGTGGATGAAGACCTGGACCTGCCCGCGTCTGGTTGGACTGGCTGTCCTTCTGAGTCCCCAGTGGTTTCTACAGTCCTCCACCCTTCAACATCCCCCCACCTGGCCTCCCCAGTGCATCCTTCACCCGCTCCAGAACAGGCACACATCCCCCACCCTCCAGAGCCACATGTGACGGATTATCTGCGGCACATTGTGGAGGTCCAAAAGAGACATTTTGCAGTTACCCGGAGGCTGCGTCGATCTTTGGCCCTCCACAATCGCCGGCAGCTCCGTCACTCTGTGGCTCTGCAGAGGTACCAGCGTAGCCTCAGGAGACACCTGGAGGCTACGCGGTACCTTGGTGACCAGTTGGCTGGGATTAATATGTCCCTACAGCGACTGGTCACCAGGTTGGGGGAGAATGTACTCTAATTTTTTTTTTTTTTTTGTTTTGTTTATGTTAACTGTTAAATAAAAAAATTTTGTTCAGAAATAATTGTTTTCTTGAGTTTTGCTTTACTTGTTAGATTTGTGTGATGTTTATCTAAATGAACTAGTCCATATATTGTTACTAACTTACTAGAGGCCTTATAATTGTAGTTTTTCTACATTTAACCATCAGGCTGAACTTAGAAAATTGATGAGATTTCTCTCTACACTATTTCAATGTGCAAAGGGTAATCCAATGTATTGTGTCCAGTCACGCCGTTCAGCTTTCCCTCCACCAGAATACACAGCAGATAGTTAGAGCAGGGGTTACTCTATACAGTCCTCAACAGTTCACAGGACATAGGTTGCAGGCTTGCAATCATGAGGGCAACAGTTAACCGGACAGAGGTTCACAGGCTAACGCAATTACAAGGGGCAACAGTTCAAAGGGCAGTGTCATGGTTATGCAATAGAGTTTGTCTGTCAGCATACCTGTCTCCATGTGTTCATCTCTAGAGACCAGCTGACCCTCACCTGACTGCTTTTGTAAGCTCTCCTCTAGCATGGCTCCACCCCAGCTCCTATCAGGGAACCCTATATTAACCTGTGCACTGCAAGCCAGCAGTGCTGATCAACCATTGTGTGTTAGCTTTCGTGTGTACTGGCTGTGTTTCCTACGTCTGATTCCAGTTAACCGACTTTGGCCTGTTCTCTACTATTCCTGTCTGCTCGTGACCCTGACCTTTGGCGTGTCCCTGACCATCCCTGTTTGCCTGTGATCCTGAACCTTGGCGTGTACTCTGTTGTCCTTGTCTGCTTGTGGCCTCGACCTTGGCTTGTCCCTTACTTCCTTGTTGTTCCAGCCTACTGCCTCTTTCCTCTTCTCCTGTAGTCTACCGTGAGCATGAGATGTGAGACCCTGGGGGCTGCGACCTGGAGCCAGACTGCAGCGCAGTCCATCCTCACCACTAGAGGCTCTGGTGAACACCTACTGGCTCTTAGACTCCGCGCCCTGGAGAATCTATGCTCTAGCTCCCAGTGGGATCTGTGTTAGTGATCCAGTAGACCTGCTTCCTGAACCTCCCAGGTTTCAATCCACAGCAGTCAGTCCTAGGATCCACTACCTAGCGGTGCACTTCCGATTCCTACAGAGTGCATCTGTCACCTAGCCTCAAGGTGACCTGACAGGCAGTCATCATTTCCAGGGCTTGAGTAACATGGCAGCAGGGTAGATTACTCACTCACACTAGTGACTATGGACAATTGCAGATGGTCATGAAACAGGCGGCGGATCAGAGAGGGCCCTGGTGTCCCCAGGGTCAGAGATGGTAAATGGGAGGGGTCCTGGGCATCTGGATGCAGCTCAGCAGTGACCAACTAATATATCTTGCATAGAATCACGTTTCCAACTGTATGCTTCTTTGTGCTATGTTGTGTTGGTAGCATATTCTGATCCTTGAGTTGACAGTCTCTCCATCAAGAGGAACTGTCATGCTATTGAGGTCATCTTTAATCATTGTCTCTTATTTCCAGACCACCAAACAAAAATGGTTAAATTAGCACATGTTGCTATTTGTATTTACAAAGACAGCAACACGTGAGCAGTAGCGCCACGTCAAGGCTTCAACCCTTGCTACTGTCCATTCACACAACATTCATTCATGCAATCAAGCACACTCTAGTCACTCTACACAACATTCATTACAAAAAAGGGTGATGGAAGGAATAAAGGGAAAAATTTGGATTGCTTAAAACAATATAATTCTATTTAAATCTTGGGGTCACACCAAAGTCAAGTAGACAACTGCTATTGTGTCAAGTGGTAAGAAAATAAAAAAAATGATTTTCCTCAACATTTGGATGGTTCCTCTGAGTCCCATCTATCTTCACTGTCCATTCACACAACATTCATTCATGCAATCACGCACAATCAAGTCACTCTTGTCCCATCTATCTTCACATGGTAACAATGATTCAGGTCTCACAAATTAAGGGTAGGGTAACCCAGCTTGGGGAGGTTAAATTTGAGGAAAGTTATTTGTTCCATCAAATGGGGTGTTAGTTGTGAACGGTGTGGATTAAGGATATTCCCAGTAATAGAGAAAACTCTCTCACTTTGCACAGTGGTTGGAGGACAGGATAGTAGTTGCTGGGCAACCAGGCAAAGACCAGGCCACAAACTTTTCTTACCATCCCAATAGGTCAAAGGGTCCTCTGTAGGAAGCAAAGGTGCTTCATATAGGTAGGCCCTGACCATTTCAGAGGCACTGCTCTCCTCTCGATTACCTGCTGCTTGACCTGCATCCACCAGATTGTCAAGTGCCTCTACCCAACATGCACATGCTCCACTCTGTTGTTTTTGAGTGATGCTGCCAGGCCTTGGAATAGCAGACATGGCAGGTGAATCTTCCAAACCAGCCTCAACCGTCGTACATCTCTGTTGCTGCAAATTCCGGACCCTTTCAATCAATTTTTGTTTCCAGTAGGAGAGGCTGTTGTCTCTGAGTGCCAGTTTATCTTTGATCCTGGGATCACACAGGGAAGCCAGCATGAGTTCAGGGCTTTTGCGGACACGGTCATTTAGCCGATCTTTTAAGTTAGCTTGTAGCTTTCTGATGAAAGACGCTACATCGGCATGAAGTGGGCTGCCACAAACAGGCTCACTGTTTTCTAGGTACAATCCCATCTTATCTATGAGATAGGTAAACAAGGGTATGACCTGTCCTAGGCTGGCATTGCTCTGACTCAAGTTTTCCGTCACATTCCGAAAGGGTTTTAAGACATAAACGAGCTGCCCAATTATACACCAGTCATCACGTCCCAGTGTGGAATCAATCCCGATGCGGTGGCGGGATGATAGATTGTGGATGGCTGTCTTTTGCTCCAAAATGCGTTCCAGCATTTCCAGGGTATAGTTCCACCGGGTGCTGACATCTTGTTTCAGGCGATGTATGGGGAGCCCTGATTGTTCTTGCTCCTCCCTCAACAGTTGGCTAGCCCCAACACTGCGGTGGAAATGCCCTGCAATCTTTCTACAAAGGTCCAAGATTTGAGCAATCTTGTTGGTTTTCTCCACTGGGATTGCACCCTTGACCACTAAATGCAGTATGTGTGCAGAACAGCGCACACCGACAAAAGATCCATCTTGGAGAGCTTTAACCATGTTTGAACCTCCGTCTGTCACAATGAACCCAACAGAGACATTGGTGACTGCCTGCTCTCCAAACCAATTGGCCAACATTGATCTAATTGCCCGCAATATGTTGGCAGAGCTGTGTTGGTCATCACGGACTTCTGTGTGGAGCAGGAAAGCTTGATAACCCTGCTGGTCTTGCGCTGCAGACCTGCTTCCTGATGGAGTTTGAACTCTTACACCAGCGCCACCACCAACAGGCACAGTGGCCTGCCACCAGTGTGCAGTCAAAGACAGGAAAGCGTGTTGACCGCTGGGAGCTGTCCACAAATCAGTTGTCAAATGAATTGTCTGACCCTCGGCTTTGGCCATTTTTTCCTTCAATAATCCAACGCATGAGTGGTATAGTGCTGGAATAATCTTTCTGCTGAAAGTTGTTCGTGCAGGAACAACGTATCGTGGAGCAAGGGCATGCATGAGCTGTTTAAACGGCTCCCCTTCAATCATGCGAAAAGAGGCTCCTCCAACAGCAATGAATTGGCCAATGAGGCGGGTGATCTTGTTGGCCTGCTGTTTTGACATGCCCTTGGAACTAAAGCCAACAAAACTATCGAGGGTAGGCTGATGATGTCCTTGGGAGGATGAGGAGCCTGATTGGGTCTGCAGTGGAACTACTGCACGGGTTGTATTAATTGAACCCTCTCTATTGCCTCCTGTGCTCTGAGTAAGTGGTGTGCTTGAGGAGGTACCACCAGTACAGTCAGAGTCCGTTATGCTGCTTCCTGCGCTACCATCTTCTTTTTCTGCCTCTGCCCGCAGTAAAGTAGAGTGGTGGTAATTTTTAAGGTGTAGGTTCATACCAGCATTGGTTAAATGACCTAACTTTTTACCCCTACTTACTTGCTTCCCACACAATTTACACTTGGCAAAGAACCCGCCTTCCAATGTTTAAAAGTATTTCCAAACGTTGCTGCGCGGGATGCAGCCCCTTGACCCTGTGGATATCTATTTAGGGCTGATATAGCTGCAGCAGGTAGCACACCAGTGGTGGAAGCTGTTGCCACTACAGTTACACTTGGTGAACTAGAACTAGTGCTGCTAATGGCAGGGGTGCTGGGGACTGGGAGGTCGGTGATATCATCACAGGATTCTTCCATAATAACAGAGGGAGAAGGGGAGTTAGCAGCAGATGAAAAAAGTGGACTGCTACCTGTCCTACTCCTCACAGAATATCCCTCTTGCACTTTCTCCAGGTCAAGCTGTAAGTCCTGTGGGCTAAGATTGTATAAAACATCCGCAGTGTTTGGGGAAAGAGGAGCATCACATTCTAAATCATCTTCTTGGGCCAATGAAGAAAAAGTCTCACACTCTGTCTCTGCTGCTGTCTCCCTCAATTGCTCCTTTGGGGAGCTGGGCAGTGGCACTGGTAGTGTGATTGGTGGTGGTGACTGTAAAGGCAACTCCACTTTACTAGGTTTCTTGCCTATTCCATAAAAATATGCAGCCATGACACCTGTAGAAGTGGAAGGAGGCGCTGCACTGGCAGTGGAAGTGGCAGCAGATGTTGGTGGTCTGGCAGGAAAAGTAATATTAGAAGAACTGGGGGTGGTGGAACTAGCTTTGCTGGTGGCATTGGCGGTGACACCCACTGCTGTGGACGGCATGTTGGTGGCGGCAGAAGTGTCAGAGGCACAAGTAGCAGAGACCTTGCCACTTTTTTTACCAAGGCGTCCACCGCGACCACGACCACTACCTCTACCAGCCTTCACTTTTACATTAGAACGGTACATTTCTGAACTTTACAGCAACTGCAAGTCAGAAAATGGACTGGAGTGGAGATAGGGTATATAGAATCTCAATCTATAAATCACCCCCCACCACAACACGGGCAGCCTCTGAGGCTATCACAACACTAGCAGCAACACTAGTATCACTAGTCTATCTATCAAGTTCACAACACAGATGTAGCTTGCTTCACTACTATTCTGCTGCTGTGCTTAGCTTATGCTCAAATGAAATAGTTCAGGATCTCTGATAAAGTGACAATGAATTCAAACGGACCAGCTAAGATTGACTGTTCTGAAATGAATCAGCGTGTCTGTCTCTCTCTGCTAGCAAATCTTAAGTGAAACTAAGTTGGCTGTACATGCGGTTCTAGCTATGTTACTGCCCCTCCTCTTTGGTTACAATTGACCAATAATAACCATCATCATCATTATTTTTATTTTACTTAATTTTTCTCTCTACGTCGAATCTTCTCTCTCTATGTCGAATCTTTTCGAATAATCTTGGACTACTATGGTGGATAGACTATAGAGTTAAGGTTAGGCACATTCGACCACAGGTTCGATAGACACAAATTGTTATTGTTAGCGTCATGTCGAATCTCCTATCTATATCGAACTGTTGTCGCAACGAAAACGAAAATAAAGCATTTGTTTATGTCGGATCTTTCGTTTTTCGGAATCTGCGCTTTCATTATCGTTTGTTAAAACGATAACGAAAATACCTGAAATTCGGACGAAAATGCATTCGGACGAAAACGAATGCACATGTCTATAACGTACTGAAATATACAAAACAGAAAACAATACTGCGTTGGTGTAACAAAATATAACCAGAAAGCAGCAACAATTTAATGTCAGAGAAAATCAGAACAAATCAAATGAAAAATATAAAAAGATTGCGCTAAGTGAACATTAATGTGAACAAAGTCCAACACATGATCTATATTGTGAACAAAGTCCAACAGATGATCTATAGATCCAACAGATCAAAAGAAAACAAAAGTGCTGTATAAAGTGCTTAGTGAAATCCAACGATATCCTCCACCAAGTGATTTCACCAACATATAGTCAGGATGTACTCTTACCACACAAGATGGACCCTCTATTATGGAAGGTCAAATGGGCTTTGGGAAATATCAGCATCAAACATTAATAAGGAAGTAGTGCAGGAAGTACACGTCTCTCCAGCCGTTCCTCCCACAGCCAAGCAACACCCAAAAGAAAATAAATGGGGCATCCAATAGTGTAAAAACTTTTTTGAAAGGCGTTTATTCAAAATAAATGCACTATACAGAAGTTGCATCAAATATAAAAAAAACTACAGCATAGGATTAAAAAGTCGCAGTGACTAGAATAGCGTCTCCTTGCCCTGAAATATACGACGTTAAACTTGTGGTAATGCACTGAAATATACCGCGTTAAGCATGCACTAAAGCACAAACATGTACTCTGTTAAACGTCACGTAACACATTGAAATATACGGCCTTGAACTTACAGTAATGCACTGAACTCCACTCCAATATATATATAACATCAATAACACAACTTGTTAACCCCAGTCTGCTGGTCTCTGACGGCGACCCACACTCCACCACATATACCACCAAAGCACTGCGGGACGTTTTCCAGCCTCCAGCTGTAAACGCTCAGAGACAACCCCCTTCCCGCAGTGCAACCATTACAGTATTCCATCAACCTTTTGCTGGAATACACCGGAGGGGCACATACTACCGATGAGCCCCCCACCCCTTTTTCATCACCACCATTTACTGCCACCGTCAAAGACCAACAGAAAAACACAGCCACCACCCAGAAGGGCCCACCCAAGCTGTCATGACGACCTTCTTCGCTCTCCTGAAAAAAAAGAAAAAACACACACAAACAAATACACACCAAACATATAGGGAGGGAGTGTGGGAAAAACTGCTTTCTCCTTCAGCTTCTTCCTCACACTTCCCACTTGGCTCCGCCTCTCCCTTAAATATAGCCACTCCCCCCTCCAACTAAACTTCTCTCTTACCTTCCCCCTTTCTACCACTCCCATTACATCTTTTCCAAATTAAACCCTTATGTGTCTACCTTAAACACACTGTCATGCCCGGCCCTACACTATCGATCCTTACAGTCTCTTCTGTTCCGGGCCTCACTATACTGCGTTAAACGGAAGGTAACGCACTGAAATATACAGCGTTACATTTGCAGTAACGCACTGAAATATACAGCATTAAACGGAAGGTAACGCACTGAAATATACAGCGTTAAACTTGCAGTAACGCACTGAAATATACTGCGTTAAGCATGCACTAATGCACAGACGTACTGTATTAAATGGCACGTAACGCACTGAAATAAACGGCGTTAAACTTGCAGTAATGCACTGAACTAAACTGCGTTAAATAGAAGGTAATGCACTGAAATATATGGCGTTAAGCTTGCAATAATGCACTGAAATATACTTCGTTAAATGTGCACTAATGCACAGAAATATACTGCGTTAAACTTGCAGTAACGCACTGAAATAAACAACGTTAATCGGCATGTAACGCACTGAAATATATGGCGTTAAACTTGCAGTAACGCAAAGAAAATATATACTGTGTTAAACGGTCACTACGCTAACACTGAGTGAACTATACCTAGATTCACACTAATGTAAAGATGAATAAAGGTCAAAACACTCACACTGAGTAAACTATCCCTAGATTTACACTAATGTAAAGATGAATGGTGGTCACACTACACTCACACTGAGTGAACTATCCCTAGATTTACACGAATATAAAGATGAATGGTGGTCACACTACACTCACACTGACTGAACTATCTCTAGATTCACACTAAACTGATATTCTACACTGACAATAGAATCACAATAGCACACTATAGCACAGCAACTGTCTAGTAACACTGAACAGAGCCCTGTTCTATCTCTCTCCATGCCGATATCACACTAAAAATGGCCACTATAGAAAGAATACTTTTATAGTGTGGGGCGGGACTACGAGCAATGAGCCGTGATTGGATAGAGTCATCATGACAGCGTCCAATCATGGCTCTAAAAGTGCTCTGTGCCCTGATTGGGCAAAGCTTTCATTGCTTCAGCCAATCAGGGCTTTCAAGGCACTGTGCAGCGGCGCAGTGCATTGTGGTCATTCGACGGGCCGAACAAACGGTTGAATGCCCTGATAATTTGGGTGTTTGACAAACGTGCAAACAGCCAACATTCGGCCGAAACTCATGCTCGAGCTGAACCATTCGCCCGTCCCGTCTGCTTCCTACTCTCTTTTCCTTTGTAACATGCTCTTTCTACCTCTTCTTCTCACAGCAGTGTCCTCTCTCCTTAAACTCTCCTTCCTTCACCCTCTTCCCCATATACATACATGTATACATTGTCCTCACACTTTCCCTTTCCCTATTACTACACTCACTATCTCCTGCTCATTCGAAACCCACCTGCAGTCACAAACATAAGGACACTAGAGTATGTGCTCTCCTGCTTCTCCTGACTTCTGGGGATATTACCTTTAATCCTGTCACCACTCAATGCATCCCGATGCCCAAAAACCTTTTTTCTTTGGCAGCATCTGCAATCCACACAATCTAATTTGTTATTTCTCTGCTTCCAAGAAAAGTTTCCCCTCTTCTCATCTCTAAAATGCCTGTTCTGTGTGTATCAAGTTCATCTGTGACCATGACTTTTCTATTTTTCTATCTCAAACTTCTTTTACCTACTTGCTGTTACTGAAACCTAAGTTCAGGAAGCTGACTCTGTCTCTCCTATGGTAGCCTCAATTGAACTTGCTTACAAAGACTTAATGAATGAAACAGAGGTGGAGTCAGAATCATCCTATCCCCACAAAGCACTTTTCAAGTTTTTCCTATACATCCTTCTCTATCCCTCTCCTCTTTTAAAGCTCAGTGTATTTACAGTAAAACCTTGGATTGTGAGCATATTTCGTCCCAGAAACATGCTTGTAATCCAAAGCACTTGTATATCAATACAAATTTCCCCATAAGAAATAATGGAAAATCAGATGATTCGTTCCACAACCATTTATTCATAGGTCCTTCAGTTTATAGTCCATATAAAAAGAGTATAGCAATGTGACCAGGTTGTGTAACTATAAAATGTCCATCCACAAATGGAAGCCTCCACAAGGGGATTAAAAGCAAAATCCAGCAGGAGCTACAATGTATAAAAGAGAAGAGGGGCGCCTCTAAGTGTAGCAATATGTTGTTAAATGTTGTACCTTCGTTAAATGTAACCATATTGCTACACTTAGAGGTGCCTCTCTTCTCTTTTATACTCAGTTGTGACATGACACTACTTGTATATCAAGACATCGATTGTATATCAAGTCAAAATTTATTTAAAAAAATGTCGCGCAAAACGCTCTCAAACCAAGGTTTTACTGTATCTTTTTTTCTCAGTTGCTCTGTGATTTATTTCCTTGATGACTTCTTTACCTGGCAACCCTATTTTCTAGCCTAGGAAATACCTACTATCAACTTAGGTGACATTAACACCCTCTTTAATGTTAACACCCAAGCTTTCTTTGAACCCCTCAACCTGACCTCTTTGTTTGGCCTAATGCAATGGACACAAATTTCTACTCACTCTGATGGCAACATCCGTGATCTTGTATTCTCCAACCTCTGCACTCTCTGCAACCTCTCGATCACCCTTTTCCTCTCTCTGATCACAAACTTACCAGTTTTATGCTCTCCCTATCTTAATCTCTTTGTCAACCTTACCAGCAAAAGTTACCTATTAAAAATGTTGCCACTTTAAATCTTTACTTCTCCACTCTAAAATAGACTACCTCTGCATATTCTACATACATATTCTCACTCCTGTCCTGCTTCTGGCCACAACAGCTCCTCCCTGGACACACTTTCCCCCATCACTACACACAGCATTAGGCCAAGACCACTACAATCTTGGCAAACAGATGACAACAGATGCCTCAAAGGACATAACGCTGCTCCCAATCAACTGTGGCGTAAAACTAAATACCCACAAGACTTCATACTATATAAATCTACCCAAGACCTTGCTGCCCAAGACCTATTTCATCACTCTCATTTACACCTTCTCATCCAGTCCTCATCAGATCTTTTCTACCTTTAACTTTCTTCTTCATGACCAACTGCCTCCATCTATTAGCTCATTACCTGCCAGGAGATTGATTATCATTTCAAAAACAAGATTGATGCAATGCCATTAGATACAAATAGACAGCAATCAAGTGGTAAAAAGGATACAATCTTGCTGCAGGGAAACTTAAAAATGTGTACTTTCAACCTAAAAGTAATTTTTTCTAATTGTGATTATAATATACAGCAGCCCTCAAAAATTCCACTTGCCTGCTTGCATTTTGTAAGTGTATTTTGAGGGCTGGCGAGCGTGGGCTGCCTGGGAGCGAGGGGGTGAGCGGGTTGTATGGGAGTCCTTCTCGCAGCGCTCAGAGGGGGAAGAGAGGAGAGCAGGCGGCCGGATCATCAGAGTGCAAGGAACATCACTAGCGGCTTTCATTTCAATAGCAGAGTGTCCCCGCACTCGCTGTCACACACAGCCCTGCCCCCTGGTCCCAGGATTTTGATAGACAGATCACCCGGGATGAGTGATGTGTATCAAAGTTCCCTGGCCAGGGGGCCGGGCTGTATGTGACGCTGAGCGGCAGGAACACACTGCTATTGAAATGAAAGCTGTTCCAGTGATGTCCCTCGTCTGATCATCCGGTCAGCAATCCTCTTCCTCTCTTCTCTATCCCTGCATGATGGACACATGGAGGCAGCATGATGGACACAGGTAGGCAGCATGATGGACACAGATAGGCAGCATGATGGACACAGATAGGCAGCATGATGGACACAGATAGGCAGCATGATGGACACATGGAGGTAGAATGATGGACACAGATAGGCAGCATGATGGACACATGGAGGCAGCATGATGGATACAGGTAGGCAGCATGATGGACACAGGTAGGCAGCATGATGGACACATGGAGGCAGCATGATGGACACATGGATGCAGCATGATGGACATGGGGAGGCAGCATTGGTGGACAGGGGCAGGCTGCATTGGTGGACACAGGCAGACTGCATTGGTGGACACGGGCAGGCTGTGTTGGTGGACACAGTTGAAGCAGCATTGATGGGCACAGGTGAGGCTGCATTGATGAGCACTGGTGAGGCTGCACTGATGAGCACAGGTGAGGCTGCACTAATGGGCATGGATAAAGTTGTTGTTAATATTTATTTTTAGAACTTAATTCTGCATAAAACATTTAAGTGTCATTTCATGAGATCATTTATGAGGGCATATTTAGGGGCAGAATTAGGGGCGGGGCAGGGTAGGGGTTGGGTGGGGCAACTGGTGGCGAGTAACCCTTGAGGCCTGGCTAGTAGCTCAGGACTTGAAATTTTGAGCCCTGATATACAGTATCCACAGTGTTGTTATTTACTAATACACAGTATCTACAACTTTGCTGCTCCCTCCAGACTGGGAATCTTTATAAAACAATATAGAACCAATTAAGCACACAAGCATTGTGTGAAACCTTCATATAACCTTTATTAATATAGTAAAATATTGCACTCTCAAATATTCTCTGTAGACTGTTATTTCACATAAAGTGGCATCCAGGAAGAGACCTTCAGTGCACAGAAGGAATCCCAGTAGTGCATCCTGTTAGTGAGCATGTCTCTAGCATGCATTATTGCTGACTGCTTCAACAGTGGACCCTCTCATTAGTGTTGGGTTGTTCACATGCTTACTGTCTTTAAACATGAATTCCAGGCATGGTATATTTTTACATAGCTTGGGCCAGTGTGATTATTTATATACCATACCTGGCCAATGCCCCTGGAAGATGGACATTACTAAAGTAGTCACTTCTACTCCAGTGGTCTCCACTTGTTTCTGAGACTTGTGATAAGCAGCCAGCCTGATGCATTTTGAGCACAGGAAGTTGGATGTTCGGCAAGGGTGCCATTCAGATAATGCTTAGCATTTTCTTTCTGAATTTAAAGCATTCTGTGATTGGATGAGGTGTCGAGCGTGGTGTCACAAAGGCTGTTAACTCAGCACAGGATCGCAAAGCTAATGGAGATCACTGAAGTAGTGGTGTTGAATTCAGTGATTTCCAACTTTCCATGCCTGGAATTCTTCTTTAAATAGCCAATCCGCTACTGCCTTCAATTTTAAATTACAGGCCGGCATAGTTGTAGCTGGAACTGCATGATTTGCAATGAACTATATTTAACCCTGAATCATCTGTTCACAGTGGAGCATCCACAGTTAAAACTGCATACACCTGAATATACATCCCATGAATGATTAAATGAACATTTCTGTATCTGTGAGCACATTTTGCCAACATGCAGAATGTGCTAGAACACCTTTGCCCACACTCCATGCACACTGTGTCCTTCCCAAGATTACGTTACTACTAGATGAATACATAGTAAATTTTAGATGGACTTATAAAACAGATGTAGATTGGGTAATATACCTGCCAGTAATTCTCTAAAAATATACATGTAAAAATGAATAATAATCTAACTTTGAATCATATTACTGTGTTCACTATTGGCAATTGATTATACAAAACATTACCTGATTTACATATACAACCCCAATTCCAAAAAAGGTAGGAGGCTGTGTAAAATTTCCATAAAAACATAATGCAATGATTTGCAAATCTCATAAACGCATATTTTATTCACAATAGGAAATAGAAATCACATCAAATATTTAAACTGAAAAAATGTACCATTTTAAGAAAAAAAAAAAAACATGAGGTAATTTTGAATTTGATGCCAGCCACAAAAAGCTGGCAAAGTGAGTGGTACTAACAAGGAGGAGCTGGAAGAAAAATATTCAACTAATTAGGTAATTGGTAACAGGTCAGTAACATAATTGGGTATAAAAAGAGCATCTTAGAGAGTCAGAGTTTCTCAGAAGTAAAGATGGGCATAGGTTCACCAATCCAGACAGGGGCAAGGCGCAGACTTCATGGCTCTGTCACGAGTGATACGCAGTTTCACCGACGCAGTTATCAATTCTGATCATGTCTTCTCTGCTCTTTTACAGGTAATTGTCTCCTATCCATCTGTACACCTCTACTGAACTGACTTTGCTGACTTTGCTGTAACATATTTTTGGTAATTGTCTCCTATCCATCTGTACATCTCTACTGAACTGACTTTGCTGACTTTGCTGTAACATATTTTTGGTAATTGTCTCCTATCCATCTGTACATCTCTACTGAACTGACTTTGCTGACTTTGCTGTAACATATTTTTGGTAATTGTCTCCTATCCATCTGTACATCTCTACTGAACTGACTTTGCTGTAACATATTTTTGGTAATTGTCTCCTATCCATCTGTACATCTCTACTGAACTGACTTTGCTGACTTTGCTGTAACATATTCTTGGTAATTGTCTCCTGCTGCCATATCTTTAAACTTCCATATTTACTGCTAGCTCTATAACAAACACACTGCAATAGCAATATTACTGGTGATTGATTCTCAACTCCATGTGGCTTGAGTGATCAAGAGAGGTAATTAGCTTTACGACCCTAGCCTGTGTCTGTAGCTGGTGTGGTACTGGCCATCTCCTCCCCATATTCAGGTGTCTCACATCAGACCCAATAATGACCAACTGAGAAATGCATCCCAGCTTAGTCTCCCTATAAATTTATGGCAGCTTATGGGGTGGCGCAGACATCATGGCTCTGTCCTGAGTGGCTCTGTCACGAGTGATGCGCAGTTTCACCAACGCAGTTTAATGAAAGCAGGATAACTAAAGCTGCATGAACAACAACAAGAACTCTGCTCCACTCTGCAAGACGACAAGCAAACCAGCTTTGACATTTATTTTATATTAAGATAGTTTCCCGCTCTCTATCCACTAACATGCTCCTTATTCTCTTCCTTCTCACATTGGTGTCTTCTATCCTCAAATTATCTTTACTCTACCCCTCCTCTCTTCCCTGCAGCATGCACATATCACCCTCACTCCTACCCTCTCCCTACTATGGCACCCATCATCTCCTGCATTTGCTGCACCCACATGCTGACATAAACAACAGGGCCACTAGACACGTACGCTCATGCACATCCCACTCCCACCTTGCCTTCCTCGCCCTCCTCCTTCTCCTAGTCTCAGGTGACATTTCTCCTAATCCTGGTCCATCATTTTCCAAATGCAAGCCATATATCCAATACCCCTCCCCCTCTGGCAACCACCGCAATCCACTCAGTTTAATTTCTATCCCCCTGCTTCCTCAAAGCAGCCCACCAATCTCATACGCCCTTTGGAACACCCGCTTCATCTGTAACAAGCTAACATCTGTA
Source organism: Aquarana catesbeiana (assembly GCF_042186555.1). Lineage (NCBI taxonomy): Eukaryota > Metazoa > Chordata > Amphibia > Anura > Ranidae > Aquarana > Aquarana catesbeiana. Next base: position 383,354,639 of record NC_133327.1, read on the forward strand.
CATGACCTCTTCATCGCTCATGGCTTGAACATACTCACCATAACAGAAACCTGGCTTCAAAATTTTGACTCAGCTTCACCTGCTGCCCTCTCCCATGGTGGTCTCCATTGGACTCACTCCCCCAGACCCAACAGACAGAAAGGAGGTGGAGTTGGCTTCCTTCTATCCCCACAAAGCACCTTCCAAGTCCTTCCTGTCCCTCCCTCTCTATCCCTCTCTTCTTTCGAGATGCACTGTATTTGTCTGTTTTCTCCCATTTCTCTGAGGATTGCAGCAATTTATAGGCCTCCAGGACCGGTATCACGCTTTCTTGATGACTTTGCTGCCTGGCTACCCTACTTTCTCTCCTCTGAAATACCCACCATTATTCTTGGTGACTTTAACATTCCCGTCAATGTTAACAGCCCAACTACAGCTAAACTTCTCGACTTAACCTGATCTTTTGACCTAACCCAATGGACACATACTTCCACTCACTCCAATGGTAATACTCTTGACCTTGTATTCTCCCATCTCTGAAACCCTGGCAACCTCACCAACACCCCCTTTCCTCTCTCTGATCACAACCTCATTACTTTCTCTGTATCCTTGCCTCCAACCACCCATCCCTCCAAGCAGCAAACAATTACTTGTAGAAACCTTTGCCACTTTAAGCCTTCTCTTCTCTATTCTGTTACTGACCACCTATATGACATAATCTCTCCCCTGTCCTGTCCTGACCTGGCCACCTCTGTCTACAACAGTTCACTCTCATCATCACTAGATGCACTTGCTCCTCTAACCACCTGCAGAATCAGGCCCCGACCGTTACAACCCTGGCAAACTGACAACACTAGAAATCTCAAGAGACATTGCCGTGCTCTTGAATAACTGTGACGTAAAACCAAATGCCTGCAAGACTTCACCCTATATAAATCTCCCCTTCTAAAATACAATTCATGCCTCCATGCTGCCAAACAAGCCTACTTTGTCTCTCTTATTAATTCCTTGTCATCCAGTCCCCATCGGCTCTTCTCAACCTTTAACTCTCTGCTTCGTCCCCCACCCCCTCTATCCACTAACTCACTCACTGCCCAAGAGATTGCCAATCACTTCAAGGACAAGATCGATGTAATTTGTGAGGACATCTCCACTGTGCGTACGTCTTCCCCACCCAACATACCTTGCCCAGCAGCACATCCAACACTCTCCTCTTTTGAATTGGCTACTACTGAAGAGGTTACAAAAATTTTCTCGGATGCCCACCTAACCAATTGTCCCTTGAATCCTGTTCCCTCACAACTACTACGGTCACCCTCTTCTTCTATCCTATGCTCCCTCACCCACATCTTCAATCTCTCCCTCTCTAGTGGCATCTTCCCCTCCCCTCTAAAACATGTGCAGATCACTCCCATTCTTAAAAAGCCCTCACTGAACCCTACCGACTTGAACAACTTAAGACCCATCTCATTGCTCCCATTCACCTCTAAACTTCTAGAACGCTTAGTCTACAACCGTCTTAGCTCCTACCTCAATGAAAATAACCTTCTTGACCCCTTACAGTCTGGCTTTGACTCGCAGCACTCCACGGAAACTGCCTTACTAAAACTCACTAATGATTTACTAACTGCTAAAACCAACAGCCAGTACTCCATATTCCTACTACTTGACCTCTCTGCGGCCTTTGATACTGTTGACCACCCACTCCTTCTCAATAAACTACATTCCTTTGGCCTCCGAGATTCTGCTCTATCCTGGTTCTCTGCGTATTTATTACAGCGCTCCTTCAGTGTCACCTACAACTCTGTCTCCTCCTCTGCATTGCCCCTTTCTGTTGGGGTCCCCCAAGGCTCGGTTCTTGGACCCCTTCTCTTCTCTATCTACACCTCCTCCCTTGGTCACTTAATAACTGCCCACAGCTTCCAATACCACTTATACGCTGATGACACACAAATCTATCTGTCTATTCCTCACCTCACTCCTTCAGTCTCCTCTCACATTACTAACTTACTAACTGACATATCAGCATGGATGTCGCACCACTTCCTTAAACTAAATCTCTCTAAAACTGAGCTATTAATATTGACCCCCGCCCGTGCCCCCCTCCATGACTTTTCCATCAAAATCAACAATGCAACCATTAGTCCCTCCCCTCACTCCAGGGTACTAGGTGTAATCCTAGGCTCTGACTTGTCATTTCAGCCTCAAATCCAATCATTGTCAAAAGTTTGTAGAATTCACCTCCGTGACATCTCTAAAATTCACCCCTTTTTAACAAATGAAACCACCAAGCTCCTCATTCACTCCTTCGTTATCTCTCGCCTTGACTATTGCAACTCCCTTCTCATTGGTTTACCTCTCCATAGGCTATCCCCTCTTCAGTCTATCATGAATGCTGCTGCCAGACTTATCCACCTTACCAACCGCTCAGTGTCTGCCAACCCTCTACTCCAATCCCTACACTGGCTCCCAATCACCCAGCGAATTAAATTCAAAATACTAACCACAACATACAAATCCATTCACAACTCAAGCTACATCACTAATCTTGTCTCCAAATATCACCCAAATCGTCCCCTCCGCTCTTCTCAAGACCTCCTGCTTTCAAGCTCTCTCATCTCCTCCTCCCATGCTCATCTCCAGGATTTCTCCAGAGCCTCTCCCATCCTCTGGAACTCTCTACCTCCATCTATCCAGCTATCCCCTACTCTTGCTACCTTCAGGCGATCCCTGAAAACTCATATCTTCAGGAAAGCCTATCACGTCTCCAACTAATCTCCTACCACTTCCACCAGCTCATTCCCCACAGTTACAACCTTTTGTACCACCTGCCCCACCCTATTAGATTATAAGCTCTTCTGAGCAGGGCCCTCTTAATCATCTTCTATTTTATTGTATTATAACTGTATTGTCTCCCTTTAATATTGTAAAGCGCTGCGTAAACTGTTGGCACTATATAAATCCTGTATAATAATAATAATAATACTAATAATCCATGAAAATCTAAAAATTGTCAATTTCAGAATAAATTTCCTCAATGTAAAATTGAAAAGATTGTAACTATATTTTCATCTACAATGCATAATATCATCTAAATATTCCAAGAATGGAGAAATGGACAAGAAAGGGACAAGAATGAGACACAATATTGGGTGCCTGTGATCTTTGGGCCGTAAGATGGCACTGCATTAAAAAAGAGCATGAGTCTGTAATGGACATCACTGCATGGGCTCAGGAATCTTTCCAAAAATCACTGTCTGTGAACAGTTTACCGTGCCATCGAAATATAAACGGTAAAGCCGTATCATACAAAGAAGAAGTCATATCTGAAAATGATCCAGAAAAGCAGTCGTCTTCTTTGGGCCAAAGCATATTTAAAATGGGCTGTTGGAAAGTGAAAAACTGTTCTGTGGTCAGATGAATCGAAATTTAGGATTCTTTTTGGCAGCCATGGGTTCTGTGTCCTCTGGACTAAAGAGAAAAGGGACATTCTGGCTTGTTATCAGCACTCAGTTCAAAAACCTGCATCTCTGATAGTTTGGGATGCATTAGTGCATATGGAATGGGCAGTTTGCACATCTGGAACAACCCCATCAATGCTGAAAAATATATCTAGGTTTTAGAACAGCACATGCAAGAATGGGACCACATTCCTCTTCCAAAACTCAAGCACCTAGTCTCCCAGAGTGCTTACAGAGTGTTGTTAAAAGAAGAGGGTATGTTACACCATGGTAAACATGGCCCTGTCGCAACTTTTTTGGAATTGGTTTTGTGTTCTGCCAGCTTTTTGTTGCCCTAACCCAACTTTTTTGTGTTGCTGCCATCAATTTCAAAATTACTGTATTTTTTTCTTAAAATGCACATTTTTTTTTTCAGTTCAAACGCTTGCGGACCAGCCGCCGCAGTTTTACTGTGGCAGGTTGGCTCCGCTGCGCGAAACCACGTTATTGTTCGTAATCTAATATAAACAAGCATTTCCCCTTTCTGCCTAGTGACAGGACACTGATCACACCTCCCTGTAATCAGGAGCGGTGATCAGTGTCATGTCACACATAGCCCATCCCCCCCACAGTTAGAATCACTCCCTAGGACACCTTTAACCCCTGCAGCGCCCCCTGCTGGTTAATCCCTTTACTGCCAGTCACATTTACACAGTAATCAGTGCATTATTAATCGCATTGATCGCTGTATAAATGTGAATGGTCCCAAAAGAGCACCAAAAGTGTCCGATATTAATATTAATAATTAATATTAATAAAAATGCCATAAATCTATCTCCTATTTTGTAGACGCTATAACTTTTGCACAAACCAATCAATATACGCTTATTGCGATTTTTTTTTACCAAACATATGTAGAAGAATATGTATCGGCCTAAACTGAGGAAAAAAAATGTTTTTTTTATATATTTTTGGGGGATATTTATTATAGCTAAAAGTAAAAAATTATGCATTTTTTTCAAAATTGTCGCTTTTTTTTTGTTTATAGCGCAAAAAATAAAAACCGCAGAGGTGATCAAATACCACCAAAAGAAAATTCTATTTGTGGGGGGAAAAAGGACACTAATTTTGTTTGGGAGCCACGTTGCATGACCGCGCAATTGTCAGCTAAAGCGATGCAGTGCTGAATCGCAAAAAGTGCTTTGGTCTTTGGCCAGCCAAATGCTCCTGGGCTGAAGTGGTTAAACATTTAATGTGTTTTCTATTGTGAATAAAATATGGGTTTATGAGATGTGCAAATCATTGCATTCTGTTTTTGTGTAGAATTTACACAGCGTCCCAACTTTTTGGGAATTGGGGTTTTACCAAATTCATAATATTATCATTATAAAAATATTTATAATGCAGAAAACATGCAATAAATGTATAAAATTTCCAATTGCCATACATTTATATGTGACACATGTGATGGTATTCCCTAAGATTATATATATTCCAGTGACTTACCCTAAAGTCATGATCCTTAAAGTGATTGTAAGCGATCACCTTGTAAAACAACCCATTCAGTTTAAAAAAGAAATGAAAGGCAAATCATATATACACTATATTGCCAAAAGTGTTGCGATGCCTGCCTTTACATGCACATGAACTTTAATGGTTCTTAGTTCATAGGGTTCAATATTGAGTCAGCCCACCCTTTGCAGCTATAACATCTTCAACTCTTCTGGGAAGGCTGTCCACAAGGTTTAGGAGCGTGTCCAGAAGCGCATTTGTAAGGTCTGGCACTGATGTGGATGAGAAGGCCTGGCTCTCAGTCTCTGCTCTAATTTATCCCAAAAGTGCTCTATCAAGTTGAGGTCAGGACTCTGTACAGGCCAGTCAAGTTCTTCCAACCCAAACTCGCTCATCCATGTTTTTATGGACCTTGCTTTGTGCCCTGGTCCAAATCATTTGGTGGAGGGAGAATTATGGTGCAGGGTTTTTTCCAGGATTTTCACTTGGCCTCTTAGTTCCAATGAAGGGAACTCTTAAGGCATCAGCATACCAAGACATTTTGGACAATTTCATGCTTTGTGGGAAAGTTTTGGCATGGTCCCTGTTCCAACATGACTGCGCTCCAGTGCACAAAGCAAGGTCCATAAAGACATGTCTTTATATTCTCTCTTAAAGAGGAGTTCCGCCTGCGGATAACAATGCAAAGTCCGCAGCTGCAAATACTGTAGCTTCTGACTTTTAATATATGGACACTTACCTGTCTAGGGAGCCCACGATGTCGGCACCTCACCCGATTTTGGGATCGGCTGTCAGAGACTGCCGTCACCATCTCCACTAAGAGAAACCAGCTTTCAGCTTCACGACCGCTTCCCTACTGCGCATTTGCGAAGCACACTGTGCTTTCCAATTGGCCCAGCGGCGGAGGAAGGAGGAGGGGGGTGAACTTCCGAGGGACGGCGCCGTGGCGCCGTCTCCCGGAAGCGGGGATGGAGACCTTGCCAAAAACAGGTCCCCGTTCCCTCCTCCCCCCTAAACCAAACCAAATGTGGCACCGGAGGGGGGTAGGAAGTAAATAAACTAAGTAAGTAAACTTTTGGGTGGAACTCCGCTTTACCTTAACTTTCTCTCACTTAAGTAAATTCTAAACTTTCCAAAGCTGCTGCTCAAGAAAATGACCATAGTGTATGAATGGTCCCAAATTTTAGACATGTCTTTCAGAGTCAGTTCATATGATCTCTTGTCAAGGAGTTAGCACTCTGAATTTGGAAGTAGTATTGGCATGACCTCTGAGATTTGTTACACAGCTGAGAACGTTATATCAACCTGAGTTTGAGCTTTATATTTATAATGAAAGCACAGTGTAATGTAGCAACGTAGTTCCTTACAGGTTAATGTCTGCAAAATCTCAACATCATATGGTCAATGTTACACTGACAAACATTAATCATTCTATCTGTAGATTTAACGGTAGAATAACAGTTTATGTTTTCCAACGAGCGGCTGGGTTTATAGCCACACCCCTCTTTATCTGGAATAGATTTATAGGGAAGAGATTATGATATATTTGTCTTAGGGCCACCATGTCAGAAGAAATATAGTCTTGATGAACTTGGAGCACACACAGTATTAGTGTATTTATTGCTTTACACGGAACAGGTGGAAAGGTGACCTCCAGCAAACAGGCTGGCAATGTATAATGTGTCCATTGCACTGACAGGTGCAGAATTGGCTCTTAACAACATATCCTCAACTCGGCATAGAGCTCAAGATCTCGGTCTCATAAGGGAGGAAAAAACAGCTAGTTAAAAGTTGAAACCTACAAGGTGGAACAATGTAACTAGATAACATGACAAAAAGGATGTTTTTTTTTTTCCTTACAAAACTATGACTTTACATGGCTACCGAGCTGTTATGGTTAGTCCAAACACTTTTCAAATACTCAAAAGAACAGCTGTGCAGAGGGGAAAAAGCTCAACTTCTGACATATCAACTTCTGAAGACACATTTTCAGATGCTGTAAAATCAAGTATCAAAGCATGTTCTGCAAGACAAAAACAAAATCGTACTTTTATATCAGCTGAAGAAAGCTTTGCTGTACTTCTACTATTAATATTAATAATAATGGTTTTAATATTATTTTTTATTATTCTAATAACAATGTTAATGATAATAAGTGTAGCACCCTCTAGTGTGCTACTAGTGTTATTGTAAGTAAATGTATTTGGGTATGACTCATGGTAACTGTGTGAGTCTGTAATTAGGTTGGGTTACTGTACGTCAGGCTGAATGGTGATATAGTGCAGGTCTCTGGATCTAGAGGTTGGAGAAGCTTAGGGAAGTTAGTGGGTGGAGGCCAGAAGGGCCGATCTGCACACTTGAGGGAATCTGGCCAATCCCCAGGCAGAGGGTCTGGCAGGGTGGCTGGGTCAGCCCTTAAATGTGATGGAGCCTGGGAGATCTTCGCAGCAGCCAGGTGGGCTGGTAGACACGCAGCCAATATAGCTGGTAGTGCCTATAGGTGGTGGAGCTGGGAGCAGTTCTACATGAGGAGAGGAGATACTGCTGCATGCAGTTTTGCAACATTTTGTGCTGTTTTTCAAAGGGGGCTGAAAGGGACTCAGCCACTGATCCAAGAGACTGGGTGTTTCTTCCAAGGAGAACAGTCTAGGATCTTTTCTCTTTACATAGGAAGGAAGTTGTCCTTATCTGTTGTTCTTCAAGTCAAGTTGGGGATTCCATAATCCCTATACCCAGTCCAAGTTGTTTTCCCCAATACAACAAAAAAAACAAGCCTATGGACTGATTTCTTGTGTCTGGATGCAAGTTGGAAATGCATGTTTCCTGGCTGTTCAGGAATAGGGGGAACCAGTAACCAGCAGCCCTTGTGGGGGTAGTGCTACATAAGCATTTATGATATGTATGATGCCTAAAGTTGAGTATACACACAGATTTTTTTTTTCTATCTGCAGGCTGAGCAAAAATAATTTAAAAGATTTCCCCATTCATGCTATACAGTTGCACAATACAACTGTGGCTATTGTATTGTGATGGGTGGCTCCACCAGCTGTCAAAATAAAGAGAGGCTGTATCTGACTGGATGCAGGTGCTGTTCTGCCAATAATTTACTTCAATTTTTCAGACTGGTCCAGTCAAAGGGAGGAGGAGGAGGTAATTTCTGCATTATAGAAGCCCCATTCACTGGTGACCTGTATATATAGATATATATTTTCATGTGACAACATTGAAGAAATGACACTTTGCTACAATGTAAAGTAGTGAGTGCACAGCTTGCATAACAGTGTAAATTTGCTGCCCCCTCAAAATAACTCAACACACAGCCATTAATGTCTAAACCGCTGGCAACAAACAAAGTGAGTACACCCCTAAGTGAAAATGTCCAAATTGGGCCCAATTAGCCATTTTCCCTCCCTGATGTCATGTAACTTGTTAGTGTTACAAGGTCTCAGGTGTGAATGGGGAGCAGGTGTGTTATATTTGGTGTTATCGCTCTCACTCTCTCATACTGGTCACTGGAAGTTCAACATGACACCTCACGGAAAAATAACTCTCTGAGGATCTGAAAAAAAGAACTGTTGCTCTATGTAAAGATGGCCTAGGCTATAAGAAGATTGCCAAGACCCTGAAACTGAGCTGCAGCACGGTGGCCAAGACCATACAGCAGTTTAACAGAACAGGTTCCACTCAGAACAGGCTTCGCCATGGTAAACCAAAGAAGTTGAATGCACGTGCTCAGCATCATATCCAGAGGTTGTCTTTGGGAAATAAACGTATGAGTGCTGCCAGCATTGCTGCAGAGGTTGAAGGGGTGGTGGGTGGAGGGGGGTCAGCCTGTCAGTGCTCAGACCATACGCGGCACACTGCATCAAATTAGTCTGCATGGCTGTCATTCCAGAAGGAAGCCTCTTCTAAAGATGATGCACAAGAAAGCCTGCAAACAATTTACTGAAGACAGGCAGACTAAGCACATGGATTACTGGAACCATGTCCTGTGGTCTGATAAGGCCAAGATAAACTTATTTGGTTCAGATGGTGTCAAGCGTGTGTGGCGGCAACCAGGTGAGGAGTACAAAGACAAGTATGTCTTGTCTACAGTCAAGCATGATGGTGGGAGTGTCATGGTCTGCGGCTGCATGAGTGCTGCCAGCACTGGGGAGCTACAGTTCATTGAGGGAACCATGAATGCCAACATGTACTGTGACATACTGAAGCAGTGCATGATCCCCTCACTTCGGAGACTGGGACACAGGACAGTATTCCAACATGATAACGACCCCAAACACACCTCCAAGATGACCACTGCCTTGCTAAAGAAGATGAGGGTAAAGGGGATGGACTGGCCAAGCATGTTTTCAGACCTAAACCCTATTTAGCATCTGTGGGGCATTCTCAAATGGAAGGTGGAGGAGCGCAAGGTCTCTAACATCCACCAGCTCCATGATGTGATCATGGAGGAGCGGAAGAGGACTCCACTGGCAACCTGTGAAGCTCTGGTGAACTCCATGTCCAAGAGGGTTAAGGCAGTGCTGGAAAATAATGGTGGCCACACAAAATATTGACTCTTTGAGTCCAAATAGGGCATTTTCACTTAGGGGTGTACTCACTTTTGTTGCCAGCGGTTTCGACATTAATGGCTGTGTGCTGAGTTATTTTGAGGGAACAGCAAATTTACACTGTTATACAAGCTGTACACTCACTACTTTACATTGTAGCAAAGTGTCATTTCTTCAGTATTGTCACATGAAAAGATAGAATACAATTTTTACAAAAATGTGAGGAATGTACTCACTTTTGTGAGATACTGTATATATATATATACAGTGCCTTGCAAAAGTATTCACCTCCCTTGGCTTTTTACCTATTTTGTTACATTACAGCATTTATTTCAATGTTTTTTTAATATGAATTATCTTAATTTTATATATATATATATATATATATATATATATATATATATATATTTATTTATATATACACACACAGGTACAGGGCTTTTTTCAGTAGGAACTAGGGGGAACTCAGTTCCACCACCTCTGGCTCAGGTCTTCTGCTCCCTGCTCACCACTATCACTTGGTAACACTGAAGTCCAGCTTCTACGTTTACAAGTGATAGCTTATCTCCCAGTAGCTCCCACAGGTCAGACCCCCTGCGCAGATCCCACTGAGTGCCAGACAGGGACAAGGAAAATACAGAACAGGTGCCCAGGGTTCAGTGCAGTCATGGGCAGGAGAGGGTGCGTGGTAGACTGCGCCCTTTGTGATCTCCATTTTTTCCCTGGTGACCAGTTGTTGATGCTCCTACTGCATGATATCCCTTGCAAGTGACTGTAGTATAGTATAGTATGCTGGGAGGTTCTACAGCCGGATAGGTGCTTCAGCTTAATATTGCAACAAAGGTAAGACATATGACAGATGGTGGAGCTTTTAAGGAGGGGGGAGAAGATAAGGGCAGTGGAGGGAGGGGTTGTATGCAGAGGGAAGAGCTACTATTTGATGCCATTTGGCAGGTATGTGTGTGTGGCGGGCATGCTTGAGTATATATATACACACACACAGTATATATATATATATATATATATATATATATATATATATATATATATATATATATATATATATATTGGGCATGCCTTGTCTGTTTGGCCTATGATATATTAACCTATGAGATTACTATTAGTGCAAGTGTCTGTCCCTGGCTTCTCTAGCAGTGTTCATCTCCCTGCGGAAGCATCTAGCTGAATTTCTTTCCCTTCCTCCTTTTATTTGGTACCACATTGACCACGGTGGGGTTACCTTGTGCGTATAATCTCTGTGGGGTTACCTTCTAAATATAAATTCTAATGAATGTGAAATGCATAGAGCGTCATGATCCTGCCCTGGCATCTGCTAAGCATTGTGTATTATGGATTTGTAAAATATACACTGTTTAACAAAGCTATGTAGATATATGCCTATATGACCAGATGGACCCAAACAAGGTGTTTCTAGCGATTGTGTGATCTAATTGGAAAGAAGAAAGATGCAGCAATATCAACAGAAGCAATCCAATCCTAATGTGCAGTCTGCAGCACAGGTGCCAACGCTCAGTATGTCTTCTCACACTAATTACAATATATAAGAGAGAAGAACCGGCAACTCCAAAGTCCTTGTTACAAAAATTTATTGGTTACATATGAGCATTAAAAGCCAACCACAGACACGTTTTGGCCTGAGCCTTAGTGATAGGTATCACTAAGGCTCAGGCTGAAACGCGTCTGCTGTTTGCTTTTTAATGCTCATATGTAGCCAATACATTTTTTAAAAAGGACTTTGGATTTGCCGGCTCTTTTCTCTTATATATTGTATTTAGTTTATTTTCAAAATGTCCCATTTTTTGGCGCTTAGCAGAGGCTATTTCCAGCGCTAAAGCACCTGAAAACCGCCTAAGCCCATGTGCTTTTTCCAGTTCCTGGGAGGACAACCATAAGCAACACCTCACACCCCTCATTGGTTTTTGGTGGGGAAGGTGTCCTTGTAAGGTCCTCATCTGCACACTCTTTCAGGAATGTAAAGTTATCAGGTGGAACATGCCAGAGATCATCCCTCTGTCCAAATTTCACCTGGAAAGAGCAGCCTTTGCATGAAAAATGGAGCAGCAATGCCTGCTCTCCCAGTGTACTCTTCTCTATATCAAATGCCTGATGTGTAACAGAATTACTTTATCCACTTAAAGTGGTATTAAAGCAAAGTAAAATATTTATTATACTGCAGCTTACCAGTTGTTAGATGGGTGGCTGAATTTGTTTTTTTTTTCTTTAAGTTCTCTCTCTTTTATTTTCACCTGGTGATCCTGCTAGTAAGTCTGATGTTTTTCAAAATAACAACCTGTCTTGCAGATGTAGCAATTGGAGGGTTGAATCAAACCATTTAACACTGGCAAAGGGGTGAAGTCAGGGGTGGAACCTGTGGGGCAGCAAAATTAGGTTTCGCCTAGGGTGTCAAAAATCCTTGCACCAGCCCTGACCCTGAACACACCATTCCCACCGTGAAACAGGTTGGTGGCAGCATCACGTTGTGAGAATACTTTTCTTCAGCAGGGATAGGGAAGCTGGGTGGAGTGGATGGGAAGATGGATGGAGCCAAATACAGGACAATCTTAGAAGAAAACCTGTTAGAGTCTTCAAAAGACTTGAGACTGGAGCGGAGGTTCACCTTCCAGTAGGACAACGACCCTAAACATACAGCCAGAGCTACAGTGGAATTTAGATCAGGGGTGTAAAACTCAAATTTATAGGGGGCTGCATCAGCAGTATGGTTGCCCTCAAAGGGCCAGTTGTATTTGTAGGACTATGTATCCACTCCAGGGACGTGCTACATACAGAGTGCATGGTTCAGGAATGCGCTATGTACAGAGTGCAAGGTTCAGGCGCGTGCTACGAATAGAGCGCAGGGTTTAGGAGGACGCTACGTACAGAGTGCAGGGTTCAGAAGTATGCTATGTACAGTATGCAACATCTCATTTCCGCCCCTCCTCCTCCTGGGTTCTGGCCCTATATTTCTTATTTCATCGTTACTTCAAAATCGTCAGCACAAAGTGAATCGCAATTTTGCTTTTGATCACCTGCTAGCTATAAACGCATTGAAATATGCTACCTTCTCTAAGACTTGGGCAATTTGGACGGAGTCCAAATGCAAGTCCTTCCTAAGTGTAACTAAGTGATGATGATTGTGGTGCCCTCACTGATATTAAATGTAATAGATTCCTTACCTGTGTTCAAGAATTGGAACAGATGGATATTTGAGACCAGCACTGTATTTTAAGTTGTTGTACTTTCCCTTTGTAAAATCAATAAAAAGGAATGATTTTAAAAAAAATCATCAGCACAAAGCTGTCTCTCTTCATCAAGTCCTCAAAAAACCCGCCCTAAGGATTTAGCCTGCTGGATAAAAAAAATAAAAAAACATAGCCGGCTGGCCCGGCATAGCTGTCAGTGGTGGAGTTTCCTAACAGCTATGCCGGGCCGACCATGCATGCGCTCAGCTCACAAAAAAGCCAGCTCCACTGAAGGAACTGAGGTGGAGAGAGCGGGAGATGTTTTTTCTTGTCTCCTTGGAGAACGACGGGACACACATGCGCTGTCACAAGCGGGTGCCGCTCACGGGACTGAGGGACTCACTGTGCAAGGCCTGGCGGGCCGAATTTGGCCCGTGGGCCTTGTGTTTGATACCTGTGGTTTAGATCAAAGCATATTCATGTGTTAGAATGGCCCAGTCAAAGTCCAGACCAGAATCCAATTGAGAATCTGTGGCAAGACTTGAAAATTGCTGTCCACAGACGTTCTTCATTCAATCTGACAGAGCTTGAGCTATTTTGGCACAGAAGAATGGGCAAAAAATGTACTCTCTAGATCTGTAGTTCCTGTTCTGTGAGTCTTCAGTGGTGGCATAGCTGGGACTGGGACTAACAGCAGGACTTCGCCAAAGGGATTTGGTCTAAAGAAGGGTCTCACTCACTAGATTGTGTCCAGAGGAAGCTGGAATGTGGTAGCTTTCCAGGGGACTTGTGAGTAACGATTCTGAATTCATTTCTGGTGACTGCGTGCTTTTATGATATGAGTGCCAGGGGTAGCTTGAATTGAGACAGCTCTCATAGTGTCAGATAATGGCCATTCTACATTCTCCTGGCCTGTGAACTTAGAGAAAAGTGCCCTCCTGTACTGTGCAGTTTCCCTGAGATTGCACTGGGTACCAATAGCTGTGTAGTTGTACAGGGTAACCAGATGCCTTTGTGGTCCCCAGCTGTGAGGCTCTAGACAATCCAATATTCACAGTTGCCTAAAGAGAAGACTATCCTCTAATTGGTACATACTAACCATCTTGAAGTATCCCTTGCCCTAATCCCTCTCCTGTTGCAAGCTTTATCAGAAATAAATCACAAAAAGACAACCCCTAAACTGTTTATCGGAGCCAGGAGAATGGACTGTTGCTTTGGTGGCTGGTGGCCTCTGTACTGTTTGGGGGAGAACTAGTTAATACCAGCGGCCCCTGTGGGTGTATCGCTAGTTTTTTTTTCTCTTCCTGCACTTCTCTTTTAAAAAAAACAGGGCTTAGTTGCAGTGTCGGTACAAGATCATCTAGCACCCAGGAAGTATATGACAAACTGCCCACCCTCTTACGATGCGTGAGCATCATGTCTCAGAAAAAATCTCCTCCCTCTACCCTCAAAAAAATATACAGCACTAATCTGCACGTTCAACTACCTGAGCATAAATCTCTTCTGCAAGCCAACATTTTCCCCAAACTGAAATGCAAATAATTACCTTCCTCCCAATACAAACCCCTCTCCTAGTCACATCTTTGCCCACCCCAATAACCCCATTACCCCTCATAGTACAAATCCTCTCCCACCCATTCCCACTTCCTAGCACAAATCTCCCCACCCCCCAAAAAAATCACCCGCTCCTAGCACAAATCCTCTTATCAGGAACTGGGTCACCTGCTGGTGGCACTGTGGTCCCCAAGGTGGAAGAGTGTAGTTCTAGTGGCCACCAGCGGGTGTCCCACAATAACCAGCTGATCCTAGTAATCAGCCTCACCTGAGGCTGGCTGCTGGAAAGGTACTGTATATAACTCTTTACCTAACTTTCTTCACTCAGCCCTGACCCAGATTCAACCCAGGCCTGGCTTTCAGACAGACCAATTGTCCTACACTAACAAACTTATATATATCTAGCGCACTAGCTAGAGGGTGCTACACTTAGTTACTGAAGCACTGCTACTGACATTGATCCTGATTCCTGCTGTGATTTTGTTCCAGTACCTGCTACTTCATATCTTCTCCCTTTATTCATGATCCCAGTTCTGGCTTCCTAAATGATCCATCTCCTTGCATCTCTTGTCTTATCCTTTTTGTATGTGTTCCACTTTTATATACATATTGTATTATAGTTAGGTTGCTAAATAGGTATTGTGTCACTTGGTTCATCGTTCACATGCTGCATAGCTTCACTTTTGTTGTGTTTTATGTTTGTTGGTGCTGAATGTATTTTTGTTTTATTATTAATCAATTTTACTTTACCATACACAGTCTGGTTTCAGTTTCTTACATAAAGCTACAGAGAACTGATCATTATTGCTGTTGTTGGATACCTGCACTCAATATCCCTTACATCTCTAACCCTTATCCCCCACCCCCGCCCCCAAATTCCCCCTCCTAGCACAAATCCTCTCCAACCCAAATCCCCCTTCCAGCACAAATCTTCCTACCAACCCGCCCCCCCCAAAATCCCCCCACTTAGCACAAGTCCTCTCCCTCCTCCCCCATCCTAGCACAAATTCCCCCACCTCCTCCATATTAAAATTCCCCCTTCCCTCTCTGAAACTTAAATACCTCAGATGTTACAGCTGCTGGAACTCACTAAACCGGTAGTGACAAAAGCAGAGAGGAGAAAATAGCCTGGAAGAGGTGCAGGTTCTGCTCTCCCCTTCCAGCTCCTCCTTCCTGTTTGTATGCAGGAGATGACCCATGAATGCAGTCAGATCGGGACTGTGCAGGGTTAGACTGGATTAATTTAGGGTTAGATTCACATGCATTAGATGTGCATTGATCAAGTAGTTTCATAGTGTCATTTGTTGCTCTGTGGTCAAAGCTAGGGATGAGCCGAACACCCCCCGGTTCAGTTCGCACCAGAACCTGCGAACGGACCTTAAATTTGCACGAATGTTAGAACCCCATTGAAACCTATGGGACTCAAACATTCAAATGTATGAAGCAGGTGATCCGGCATCAGGAGGTCCCAGTGTATCACAGCTTTCCAGGAATAATGATATGCAGCAGCAGAAGGTCCCAGAATAACCAGCAGGTGAACACCCCAGGCTCTGGGAACACTGGTGAAGCAATCGCGTCCTCTGAGTCAGCATGGAGCATGAATCCCGGAAATGACGTCAGAGGGAGGGGACAACAACCAGCATGGACCGCAAACAGGAAATATGTCATCAAAATGGGATGCGTTTCGGAGCTACTGATTGGTTCCTTCTTCAAGCCAAGGTCATTGGCCTCTCCCTCTGACGTCACATTTGTTTTGCAGTCTGTGCACCTCTTCAGAAGATTTTACCTCACTTTCTGTCCCAATGACAAATGTTTTTTGACAATTTGGGGTTTTTAGTGAAACAAGGATTGGTGATAAAGCATCAGTGGAAAGGAGACACATTTTTCCCATATTAACTCTTACAGGAGAAAATTTCCCTTCCTAGGGATAGATTTCATCTCACTTCCTGTTGTCTCCTTCCGTTTGCAAGTTGGAGTAGTTTGTAAGTTGGATGTTTTAAATTAGGGGCCTGCCCTATATACTCTGCAGAAATTGTGACCTTAGGAGTTGGTGTTGCCACAACACTGTAAGCGCTTACAGGGCCCTGCTGTGAAATATTAGATCAAGAATTGTAATTACATGCCCCTGTTGAACAGGGGCAGAAAAATTGGGCCTTTGGTAAAGGTGGTGGTGCTGGTGCCACAACACTGTAAGTCCTCACAGCTACTCTTGGTGGGCGCTGGAATGGGCCCTGCTGTGAAATATTAGCTCCAGAATTGTAATTACATGCACCTGTTGAACAGGGGCAGAAAAATTGGGCCTTTGGTGGTAGGGGTGCTGGTGCCACAACACTGTAAGTCCTCACAGTTACTCTTGGTGGGAGCTGGAACGGGCCCTGCTGTGAAATATTAGATCAAGAATTGTAATCACATGCACCTGTTAAACAGAGGCAGAAAAATTGGGCCTTTGGTGGTGGTGGTGCTGGTGCCACAACACTGTAAGTCCTCACAGTTACTCTTGGTGGGCGCAGAAACGGGCCCTGCTGTGAGATATTAGATCAAGAATTGTAATTACATGTCCCTGTTGAACAGGGGCAGAAAAATTGGGCCTTACAACACTGCAATCCCTCACAGATACTCTAGTTGGAGCGCAGGAATGAGCCCTCCTGTAAAATATTGCATCAAAAATTGTAATTACACGCCCCTGTTAAACAGGGGCTGAAAAATTGGGCCTTAGGCACTGGTGCTGGTGCCACAACACTGCAACCCCTCACAGATACTCTAGTTGGAGCACTGCAACGAGCCCTGCTGCAAAGTATTGCATCAAAAATTGTAATTACACACCCCTGTTAAAGAGGGGCTGAAAAATTGGGCCTTAGGCACTGGTGCCACAACACTGCAATCCCTCACAGATACTCTAGTTGGAGCGCTGGAACGAGCCCTGCTGCAAAGTATTGCATAAAAAATTGTAATTACACGCCCCTGTTAAAGAGGGGCTGAAAAATTGGGCCTTAGGCACTGGTGCTGGTGCCACAACACTGCAACCCCTCACAGATACTCTAGTTGAGTGCAGCAACGAACCCTCCTTGCAAAATATTGCATCAAAAATTGTAATTACACGCCCCTGTTAAACAGGGGCTGAAAAATTGGGCCTTAGCCACTGGTGGCGGCGCCCAGAACCAAAACTATTCTTACAAGATATCAGCATGATCATTGAGGAGGAAGAGGATAGTTACTCAGCATCAGCATAGGCAGTCTTTAAGGGATCTGACATTTCAAAAAAAAAATATTCGGTTACATCAGCATCAGGTGCTTGGTAGCTGGTGGGGATCCAAGACTGATTCATTTTTATGAAGGTCAGTCAATCGACCGAGTCAGTTGACAGGCGCACCCTGTGATCGGTTACAAAAAATTCCAGCAGCACTGAATGTGCGTTCCGACGCTGGATGCAGAACAGGCCAGTAGCTCAATTGCATACTGTGCAAGCTCTGGCCAGTGATCCATCCTCAAGACCCAGTAACCCAGAGGATTTTCGGTGGGAAAGGTGTCCAAGTCAGATCTTGCCCCTAGGTATTCCTGCACCATGTAAAACAGATGCTGTCGATGGTTGCCGGAACCGATCATACCTTGGGGCTGCGGACTAAAAAATTGTCTCAACGCATCGGTCAGACGGCCACCTTGTCCACCGCTCCTTCTTTGACTGACCGAAGCCTCAGCAACATGTTGTCCAGGAACAGGAGTTTGTAACCTCCCAGTCTCTGGGAACGTGTTGCACAGACCTTTCTGCAAGGCCTCCAGAAGTTGTTTCATCCTCTGCTCCCTCTGCGACGGCAAGATAAGGTCCGCTACCTTACCCTTGTAACGTGGATCAAGGAGGGTTGCCAGCCAGTATTGATCTCTCTCCTTGATACCACGAATACGAGGATCCTTCCGCAGGCTTTGCAGGATCAGGGAGGCCATGCAGCGTAGGTTTGCTGAGGCATTCGGTCCAGAGTCCTCTGGGTCACTAAGGACGACATGATCCGCAGCCACCTCCTCCCAGCCACGTACAAGTCCAGGGGTTTCTTGGGACTGTAAATGATCCCTTAAAGACTGCTGCTGATGCTGAGTGCCAGGCTCCACCTCCATGCTGACACAATCCTCCTCTTCCTCCTCCTCCTCCTCGTCCTCTTCATGTGTGATCGGCGGGCACGCAGGAACACTGTCTGGATAAAGGGGGCCTTGAGAGCTAAGGAAGTCCTTCTCTTCCTGCCTCTGTTCTGCCTCAAGTGCCCTGTCCATTACTCCACGCAGCGTGTGCTCCAACAGGTGGACAAGGGGGACAGTGCCACTAATGCATGCACTGTCACTGCTCACCATCCTCGTGGCCTCCTCAAATGGTGACAGGACAGTGCATGCATCCCTGATCATGGCCCACTGGCATGGGGAAAAAAAAAAACAAGCTTCCCTGACCCTGTCCTGGTGCCATAGTCACACAGGTACTCATTGATTGCCCTCTGCTGCGTGTGCAGCCACTGCAGCATGGCCAACGTTGAGTTCCACCTGGTGGGCATGTCACAGATTAGGCGGTTCTTGGGCAGGTTAAATTCCTTTTGGAGGTCAGCCAGCCGAGCACTGGCATTATATGACCTGCGGAAATGCACACAGGCTTTCCTGGCCTGCCTCAGGGCATCCTGTAAGCCCGAGTACCTGACCAAGGACGTGAGCCAAACAGAGCACGTGGGTCAGTTGTCCCTCTCGGAGGGCGGAGAGGAGGTTGGTGCCATTGTCACAAACCACCATACCTGCCTTAAGCTGGCGTGGCGTCAACCTCCTCTGAACCTGCCCCTGCAGAGCTGACAGAATCTCTGCCCCAGTGTGGCTCCTGTCCCCCAAGCACACCAGCTCAAGCACCGCATGGCATCTTTTGGCCTGCATGCTTGCGTAGCCCCTTGAACGCTTACGGGGCACCACTGGTTCCGAAGTCAAATCAGTACAGGAAGAGGCCATGGAGGAAGAAGAAGAGGAGGGGGTGGAGGAGAGAGGTGTGGCAGAATCACCACTAGTAGTCTTTTGGAGACGTTGTGGCAGAACAACCTCCAACACTACTGCACCTTGTCCTACATCCTTCCCAGCTGCCAGAAGAGTCACCCAGTGCGCGGTGAAAGATAGGTAACGACCCTGACCATGCCTGATGGACCATGAGTCAGCGGTAATATGCACCTTACAGCTGACCACCCTGTCCAGCAAGGTCAAGACATTGGCTTCCACATGCTGGTAGAGAGCCGGAATCGCCTTCCATGAGAAAAAGTGGCGTTTGGGAACCTGCCACTGAGGAACCGCACATTCCACAAACTCACGGAAGGGGGCAGAGTCTATCAACTGAAAAGGCAGCAGTTGAAGTGCTAGCAATTTAGCCAAACTAGCATTCAACCGCTGGGCATGTGGATGGCTGGGAGCGAACTTCTTTAGGCGGTACAGCAGCTGGGGCAGGGAAACCAGTCGGTGTACCATTAGCAGATTGCCCCCAAGTACTTGGCTGTGACACACCTAATTCTACACCTTCATTCCTCTCAGTGCAGGTCTCAGAGAGGACTGAAGGTATAGTGGGGTTGGAGATCCCAGCTGATGAGGAGCAAGGAGAGGTCCTCTTTGTTCTTTGATGTGGGTCTTTTAGGTATGCTTGCCAACGAACTGCATGGCAGGTCAACATATGTCTGGTCATACATGTGGTGCCCAAGCGGGAGATGTTTTGGCCACGAGATATACGCTTGAGACATATGTTGCAAATAGCAGCGGTGGGATCTGACGCACTCGTCTCAAAAAATTCCCACACCAAAGAACTTTTGGAATAATGCGCAGAGACAGCAGCGCCCTGCACATGCGGAGCTCTGCGGTGTGATGCAGTCGGTGTGCTGCCCTTAAGCTGGCCCCTAGAGGGCATCCTGCCTCGTTGGTGATGTGCATCCTCCTCCTCCTCCTCTCTCCTATCAGGCACCCACGTGGAGTCAGTGATCTCATCATCCCCTCCCTCCTCATCACTGGAGCAAAGCTGGCAGTATGCTGCAGCTGGGGGAACATGACTACCAGATTGCTGTCCTTCTTGGGCACCCCCTCTCTCTGGGCTCACGTTACTGCCTTCCTCTAGCTGGGTACCATCATCAGAGCCTTCAAAATGCTGGGCATCCTCCTGGAGCATGTACCCAACACTGTGGTCAAACAGTTCGGGGGAATCCTCAAGAGGACATGGTGGGGCTAGGGAAGGAGTGACTGATGCCATTGAGATGAAGGAAGAGGCCGCGTTGGCAGCTGCTTTGCCAGACAAAGTACCCTGAGCCTGGGTGAGAGAGGATGAGGAGGATTAGGACGGCTTGGTCATCCACTCTACCAAGTCTTCCGCATGTTGCGGCTCAACATGGCCAGCTGCCGAAAAAAAGGACAAGCATGTCCCACGGCCACGTGCTGATGAGGATGCACCGTCTCCAGGACCAGGACTGTTGTCTCTAGACACAGAGCCTGCTTGCCCTCTTTTATTGGCTTGTGACTGTCTGCCTCTCCTTGTTGGCCTTCCAGACATACTAATGGCCTGCAGTGAGATGTAGCTGCACAAAGCTGGGATGTATATATATACTGATACTGCAGCTAGCAGAATCAACTGCCTGCCTGTAGTATTTTTAGTATGAGAACACCAGCAATTGTCTTCAGGTAGCTTTAGGTGCACACTGTGTAGAGGACGCAGTACACTAACTGTAAATACTGTAGCTGCCTGCCTGTGGTATTAATAGGATCAGAAGAACACCACTAATTTTCTTCAGGTAGCTTTAGGTGCACACTGTGCAGAGGACACAGTGCACTAACTGTAAATACTGTAGCTGCCTGCCTGTGGGATTAATAGGAGCAGAACAACAGCAATTGTCTCCAGGTAGCTTTAGGTGCACACTGTGCAGAGGACGCACTACACTAACTGTAAATACTGTAGCTGCCTGCCTGTGGTATTAATAGGATCAGAAGAACACCACTTATTTTCTTCAGGTAGCTTTAGGTGCACACAGTGCAGAGGACACAGTCCACTGACTGTAAATACTGTAGCTTCCTGCCTGTGGTATTAATAGGAGCAGAACAACAGCAATTGTCTCCAGGTAGCTAGCTTTAGGTGCACACTGTGCAGAGGACGCACTACACTAACTGTAAATACTGTAGCTGCCTGCCTGTGGTATTAATAGGATCAGAAGAACACCACTAATTTTCTTCAGGTAGCTTTAGGTGCACACTGTGCAGAGTACACAGTGCACTGACTGTAAATACTGTAGCTGCCTGCCTGAGGTATTAATAGGAGCAGAACAACAGCAATTGTCTCCAGGTAGCTTTAGGTGCACACTGTGCAGAGGACGCACTACACTAACTGTAAATACTGTAGCTGCCTGCCTGTGGTATTAATAGGATCAGAAGAACACCACTAATTTTCTTCAGGTAGCTTTAGGTGCACACTGTGCAGAGGACACAGTGCACTGACTTTAAATACTGTAGCTGCCTGCCTGTGGTATTAATAGGAGCAGAACAACAGCAATTGTCTCCAGGTAGCTTTAGGTGCACACTGTGCAGAGGACGCACTACACTAACTGTAAATACTGTAGCTGCCTGCCTGTGGTATTAATAGGATCAGAAGAACACCACTAATTTTCTTCAGGTAGCTTTAGGTGCACACTGTGCAGAGTACACAGTGCACTGACTGTAAATACTGTAGCTGCCTGCCTGTGGTATTAATAGGAGCAGAACAACAGCAATTGTCTCCAGGTAGCTTTAGGTGCACACTGTGCAGAGGACGCACTACACTAACTGTAAATGCTGTAGCTGCCTGCCTGTGGTATTAATAGGATCAGAAGAACACCGCTAATTTTCTTCAGGTAGCTTTAGGTGCACACTGTGCAGAGAACACAGTGCACTAACTGTAAATACTGTAGCTGCCTGCCTGTGGTATTAATAGGAGCAGAACAACAGCAATTGTCTCCAGGTAGCTTTAGGTGCACACTGTGCAGAGGACGCACTACACTAACTGTAAATACTGTAGCTGCCTGCCTGTGGTATTAATAGGATCAGAAGAACACCACAAATTTTCTTAAGGTGCACACTGTGCAGAGGACGCTCTACACTAACTTGTAAATACTACAGCTGCCTGTGGTACTGTACTAATAGGATCAGAAGAACACCACTAATTTTCTTCAGGTAGTTTCAGGTGCACACAGTGCAGAGGACACACTACACTAACTTGTAAATACTGCAGCTGCCTGTGGTACTGTACTAAAAGGATCAGAAGAACACCACTAATTTTGTTTAGGTAGCTTTAGGTGCACACTGTGCAGAGGACGCACTAAACTAACTTGTAAATTCTGCAGCTGCAGAACACCACTAATTTTTGTCAGGTAGCTTTAGGTGCACACTGTGCAGAGGACGCACTACACGAACTTGTAAATACTGCAGCTGCCTGCGGTACTGTACTAATAGGATCAGAAGAACACCACTAATTTTCTTCAGGTAGCTTTAGGTGCACACTGTGCAGAGGACACACTACACTAACTTGTAAATACTGTAGCTGCCTGTGGTACTGTACTAATAGGATCAGAAGAACACTAATTTTCTTCAGGTAGCTTTAGGTGCACACTGTGCAGAGGATGCACTACACTAACTGTAAATACTGTAGCTAATAGGACTTAAATGATCAGAAGAACACCAGCAATTTTCTTCAGGTAGCTGTAAATACTGTAAAAACACCTGCCTGCCTGTCAGTAGTAGGAAGAGAATAACAGGAACCGATCTAGCTAAACTGCATATAAGCCTTTAAAATTAGCACTTTTGATTATTCATGTTCATGTCCCATAGACTTTAACGGTGTTCGCGTGTTCGAACAAATTTTTTGCCTGTTCGCAAGTTCTGGTGCGAACCGAACAGGGAGGTGTTCGGCTCATCCCTATTCTACACCTTCATTCCTCTCAGTGCAGGTTTCAGAGAAGACTGAAGGTATAGTGGGGTTGGAGATCCCAGCTGATGAGGAGCAAGGAGAGGTCCTCTTTGTTCTTTGGTGTGGGTCTTTTAGGTACGCTTGCCAACGATCTGCATGGCAGGTCAACATATGTCTGGTCAAGCACGTGGTGCCCAAGCAGGAGATGTTTTGGCCACGTGAGATATGCTTGAGAAATATGTTGCAAATCGCAGCGGTGCGATCTGATGCACTTGTCTCAAAAAAGGCCCACATCAAAGAACTTTTGGAATAACGCACAGAGACAGCTGCGCACTGCACATGCGGAGCTCTGCGGTGTGATGCAGTCAATGTGCTGCCCTTAGGCTGGCCCCTGGAGGGCATCCTGCCTCGTTGGTGATGTGCCTCCTCCTCTCTCCTATCAGGCACCCACGTGGAGTCAGTGACCTCATCATCCCCTCCATCCTCATCACTGGAGCAAACCTGGCAGTATGCTGCAGCAGGGGGAACATGACTGCCAGATTGCTGTCCTTCTTGGGCACCCCCTCTGGGCTTACGTTACTGGCTTCCTCTAGCGGAGTACCATCATCGGAGCCTTCAAAACGCTGGGCATCCTCCTGGAGCATGTACCCAACACTGTGGTCAAACAGTTCAGGGGACTCCTCAGGAGGACATGGTGAGGCTAGGGAAGGAGTGACTGATGCCATTGAGCCGAGGGAAGAGGCCACATTGGCAGCTGCTTTGCCAGACAACGTACCCTGAGCCTGGGTGAGAGGGGATGAGGAGGATGAGGATGGCTTGGTCATCCACTCGACCAAGTCTTCCGCATGTTGCGGCTCAACACGGCCAGCTGCCAAAAAAAGGCCAAGCGTGTCCCACGGCCACGTGCTGATGAGGATGCACCATGTCCATGACCAACACTGTTGCCTCTAGACACAGAGCCTGCTTGCCCTCTTTTATTGGCTTGTGACTGGCTGCCTCTCCTTGCTGGCCTTCCAGACATACTATTGGCCTGCAGTGAGATGTAGCTGCACAAAACTGGGATGTATAAATATACCGATTATACTGCAGCTAGCAGAATCAACTGCCTGCCTGTAGTATTATTAGTATGAGAACACCTGGACTTGTCTTCAGGTAGCTATACTGTAGGTGCAACTGTGCAGGGTACACAGTACAGTAACTGGAAATATGTCAAGAGCCTACACAAGCACCTTGCTTCAGGTAGCTATACTGTAGGTGCAACTGTGCAGGGTACACAGTACACTAACTGGAAATACGTCAAGAGCCCACACAAGCTCCTGGCTTCTGGTAGCTATACTGTAGGTGCAACTGTGCAGGGTAAATAGTACACTAACTGGAAATACGTCAAGAGCCTACACAAGCACCTGGCTTCAGGTAGCTATACTGTAGGTGCAACTGTGCTGGGTACACAGTACACTAACTGGAAATACATCAAGAGCCTACACAAGCACCTGGCTTCAGGTAGCTATACTGTAGGTGCAACTGTGCAGGGTACACAGTACACCAACTGTAAATACGTCAAAAGCCTACACAAGCACCTGGCTTCAGATAGCTATACTGTAGGTGCAGCTGTGCAGGGTGCACAGTACAGTAACTGGAAATACGTCAAGAGCCTACACAAGCACCTGGCTTCAGGTAGCTATAATGTAGGTGCAACTGTGCAGGGTACATAGTACACTAACTGGAAATACGTCAAGAGCCTACACAAGCACCTGGCTTCAGGTAACTATACTGTAGGTGCAACTGTGCAGGGGTACACAGTACAGTAACTGGAAATACGTCAAGAGCCTACACAAGCACCTGGCTTCAGGTAACTATACTGTAGGTGCAACTGTGCAGGGGTACACAGTACAGTAACTGGAAATACGTCAAGAGCCTACACAAGCACCTGGCTTCAGGTAGCTATACTGTAGGTGCAACTGTGCAGGGTACACAGTACAGTAACTGGAAATACGCCAAGAGCCTACACAAGCACCTGGCTTCAGGTAGCTATACGGTAGGTGCAACTGTGCAGGGTACACAGTACTGTAACGGGAAATACGTCAAGAGCCTGCCTGTGCTATTAATAGGATCAGAAGAAGCACACAAGCACCTGGATTCAGGTAGCTATACTGTAGGTTCAACTGTGCAGGGTACACGGTACACTAACTGTAAATTCTGTAAAAACACCTGCCTGCCTGTCAGTATATTAGGAAGAGAGAAACAGGATCTAGCTAAACTGAATACAGTGTATATATATTAGGGATGCACCGAATGGGTTTTTTGTGGCCGAAACCGATACCGAAAATAAATCTTCCTTGATCCCGAAAACCGAAACCGATACCGAAACCGAAATAGGCTTTTTTTATCTATTACCAAAAAAAATTATTGGATATACAAAATTGTGTTACATTCATATTCGTTATATTATTTATATTCAATTTAATCATTCATTTTATGAAGAAAAGAATACTACAATCCAGTAATGTCCAA
The DNA here is from genome assembly GCF_042186555.1 of Aquarana catesbeiana. Classification (NCBI taxonomy): domain Eukaryota; kingdom Metazoa; phylum Chordata; class Amphibia; order Anura; family Ranidae; genus Aquarana; species Aquarana catesbeiana. Next base: position 383,380,302 of record NC_133327.1, read on the forward strand.
AAGTACTTTAATAAAAAGTAACCCACATAAAATTGGACAGTGGACACAGAAGATAAAAATAAATTAAAAGACTGCAGTCAGTGCACATTGCACCACCATACCAAATAAAACAGGCATTAAAAAAATAAAATAAATAATAATATATAATATTAATAATAATCATTATTTAATATTAATATAATATTAATACAAAAATGCCAAAGACTGACTTTTTTATATTTTAATAATTTCCAACTTACATCAGAACTAGTAATTCAGTTCTCTCTCCCTAAGGTTTCAGCGGCTGGATGTGCGATAAGTGTATTTATGTAGCTGCGGGTTACATACATAGTCATACAGTAGACCGCACTGTGTTCCAGCCCCGGGTATGGGCGGAGACATCCTGGAACACACACAGACTAGTCTACAGCAGCGGTGCTCAGCCAATCACAGCAAGCAATGTAGACTAGTCTGTATTTATGCAAGTCACCGCCCATACCCGGAACACAGTGCGGTACTGTAGTATGTAGACAGCCACAGATACAGAATATACAGTTTTGCACATGCAGCGGGCTGACAGCTTAGGGAGAGACAATGATATAGTTTGGCCCAACAACAGAACAAACTATACATGTAAGTAGTACTTTAAAGAACAACTCTCTCAAGTAACCATAACAGAAATATGGCAGAAGGTCGTTATTCTGTTTCACAGTTTCTGTAAATATAACATAGTACAGTGCTATCTGCTATGCTATAATACATTTTTTATTTTATTATTTTCTTTCAACTTAAATGAGAACTAGTAGTTTTTTTCCCCAAGTTCTCTCCCTAAGGTGTCAGCAGCTGGATATGCGATATAAAAGTGTATGTATGTAGCTGCGGGTTAGATACATACTAGTCATACAGTAGACCGCACTGTGTTCCGGCCCCCGGTATGGGCAGAGACATCCTGGAAGTGGAACACAGACTAGTCTACAGCAACGGTGCTCAGCCAATCACAGCAAGCAATTTAGACTAGTCTGTGTTTATGGAAGTCACCACCCATACCCGGAACACAGTGCGGTATAGTACTGTAGTATGTAAACAGATACAGAACATACAGTTTTGCATTTGCACATGCAGCCAGCTGACAGCTTAGGGAGAGACCTAGTTTAACTTTCGCCAAACAGCAACAAACTATGGTACAGTAGTTCAAAAGCTGGAGTTCTCTCTTAACTTGAAGTGCAAAAAACTGTAGAAGAATTACAATGAACAACCAACAAATGGCACAACTAGACAATTGGAACATACTAGGTAGTCAGTCATATTATGTTGTATGTTCCAATTGTCCAATAGCACAGTCCAATACCAATTCAGTTACTATGTTCAACATGGTAAATGAATTGGTCTATGCTACGGATTTTTAAATCTATTTCAGTAAAAGTGGCAGATTTCGCTTTAAGAACAAAAGCTGTTCAGCTTTCTCACAGGAGAGACGGTTTCTCTTCTCATCAAGAATATGAGATGCTAGACTGAATAGTCTCTCACTCTCTGTACTGGTGCTTGGGGCAGATAAATATCTGGGTGCAATTTGTGCAAGCAAGGGAAAACGTTCTTTGTTGATGTGCCAGTACTCAAGTGGATTGTTGCTTCTGGCAATAGGCTGTTCAGCTAAATAAATGTCCAGCTGTTGGGTAGCTGCACTTGTTGTGGCACTGCTATGGATTGTTGTGCTTTCTTGTAAAATTTCTGCAAACATATCAGATATGGAGGGAAAGTGTTCCTCTTCACTTGTATGCGACCGTTTCTCACTTTCCTCTGTGCGACACCTCGAAACTCCTTCACTAGATGCTTCCACCACCTCCACTTGTGCCAGTATCATTTCCCGTGCATGCTGCTTTTTCTCCACATTAAAGTAATGCTCTTTAAATCGACAATCTAGAACTGTTGCAATGCAGTACAGAGGGTTGGACTTGGTGTCTTGAAACCAGTTGGTTACGGCCTCCAGTAGAGTGGTTTTAGCTGTTTTTACGCCATGGTCTGTTTCTACCTCTTTTCCAAGCAGACGCTTCAGTGCAGCAATCAAGGGGATAACTTCAGCAATGGAAGCATTAGCTGAGCTTATTTCTTTTGTTAACTGTTCAAATGGAGATATAAGAGACAAACTATTTTCAACTAACGTCCACTGATGTGCACTCAGTGTTGCTGGCAGCTCGTAATCTGCAATGTATGCAGCTAAAACATACTTTTGTTCAAAAAGACTTTGTAGCATATAGTAGGTGCTGTTCCAACAAGTGGCTACATCTTGCTGCAGTCACTTTGGTGCCATTCCAAACTGCATCTGCAAAGCTTGTAATCTGGAATAAGCAAGCGGAGAATGCTTAAAGTGACCCACAATTTTTCTTCCTTTTGATGCGATATCAGATATGGTGTGTTGACTCAGCAATCCTTCATTCACACGCAATTGTAGCGTATGTGCCATGCACGGTATGCTTTGAAGTTCACTGTCCTCCATTGCCTTTGCCATGTTCCGCGCATTAACTCAGACAGTTAAATGCACTTTAGACTTCTCAATGTGCCAAGTGTCAAGCATGGTTTTTAAAGCATCAGATATTGCTGCTGCAGTATGTGATCCAAAAAACTCACGTGCATTAAGTAGGATGTTTTGCAATTGAAAATAGTCATCTATCCACTGCACTGTCAGGCTGAGCATGCTCGTTGGACTGACATCTGAACTCCAAATGTCGGTAGTAAAATTGATTGCTATGATGTCGGTAGTCATGAGCTCCTAAATGTGTTTTCTAACACTGCTAAACAATTCATGTAGACTGGTATCTGCAAAGTAGCATCTGGTTGGTAGTGAGTAACACGGCTTAATATGTTGCATGAACCTACGGAATCCAATGTCCTCCACAACAGAGAATGGCTGGTCGTCTAATGCAATAAATTCCATAATTTTAGCTGTAATGGCATGAGTTTTGGGACTGTCACTTGCATATTTTTTAACCTTTTCAAACACTGTGGCCACAGATGGTGTTAAGTCTGAGGCACTTTTTGAAAGTGGCGCTATTTTCTTGTAATCAGAATGCTGAACTGGATGACGTGTTTTCAGGTGGTGTATCAAACCTGTTGTTGAAAAATACTTTGGCACTGTACCCCCTCTTGAAATTTCTGTTGAGCAAAGAGTACAGATTGCAAATTTGGGGTCTTTGTCAGAAACTTTAAAATATTTCCACACTGCAGACATGGTCCACCTTTGCTGGTAACGTAGAATAATATCATAGAATGATTTATAGTGGGAGTGAAATCTGAGGGGGGGTAAAAAAAAGGACGAAATCAATTTAAAAGCTAAACCCCAGGAGGCAGTTTTAAAAAATAAAATGAAAACTAACCAATCCTTTTTTTTATGATGCTGCTCTTGGCATGCAAGGTAGTAGTTATGTCTGCACTGCAGTACATCCGACTTGTACCAAAAAAATATAATTGAACTGAATAAATTTGATTTGAAATGGAATGGATTGCAAATTGCAATTGCATGCGATTTTGAGCTATTCTGTAGTATACTTCATGCGCCTTGTTGTCATTGAAAAAAATTTGTCACTTTGTCTCACCGTAGTATTATAAGTTATACGACACTGACATGACAGCAAGCGCATGAATTTTTTAAACATTACAGTATGCAATAAATAATTATTAATAATAATATATTATGTATGCCATATATTTATTGCATACTGTCATGTTTAAAAAATGTATGCGCTTGCTGTCATGTCAGTACTGTATAACTTTTACTATGCATGAATTTTATACTGTATACTACAGAATAGCTAAAAAAAAATAGCTTGCAATTTGCAATCCATCACATTCCATTTCAAATCATATTTAATCAGTCAGTTTAATTATTTTTTTTGCTACAAGTCAGATCAGATGTACTGCAGTGCAGACACACAGTCATTTTAACCACTTACCAACCGGCCCATAGCCGAATGACGGCTGCAGGGCGGTTGGATAACTCTGGGTGGACGTACTATGACGTCCTCCCAGAATTCCCCTCTCGCGCGCCCCCTGGGGCGCGCACCCGAACACATCCGTGACCGCCGGGTCCGGAGGACCCGGCGCATCACGGATCCCGGTAAATGGCCGGTAAATGACGGCGCGATCACATGTAAACAGACCGGCGTCATCTGATGACGCCGGTTCCTCTCCTCCCCCTCTCCTCCCCGCCTGTGTACCGATCGGTACACAGTGAGCGGGGAGGGGGATGGATGGATGGATGTCTGCAGCGCTGTGGGCTGTATGTGTAGTGCCCACAGCGCTGCACAGAGACATCCAGGCATCCATCCATCCATGCTCAGCCATCCCCACTACACTGCAATGCTGAGCAATACTCTGCAACACCCCCACAATACTCTGCAATGCTGTGCAATACTCTGCAACACCCCCACAATACTCTGCAATACCCCCACAATACTCTGCAATGCTGTGCAATACTCTGCAATACCCCCACAATACTCTGCAATGCTGTGCAATACTCTGCAACACCCCCACAATACTCTGCAATGCTGTGCAATACTCTGCAATACCCCCACAATACTCTGCAATACCCCCACAATACTCTGCAATACCCCCACAATACTCTGCAATGCTGTGCAATACTCTGCAATACCCCCACAATACTCTGCAATGCTGTGCAATACTCTGCAATGCTGTGCAATACTCTGCAATGCCCCCACAATACTCTGCAATGCTGTGCAATACTCTGCAATTCCCCCGCAATACTCTGCAATGCCCCCGCCATACTCTGCCATGCCCCCGCCATACTCTGCCATGCCCCCGCCATACCCCGCCATACTCCGCAATACCCCGCCATACTCCGCAATACCCCGCCATACTCCGCAATACCCCGCCATACCCCGCCATACTCTGCCATACTCTGCCATACCCTGCAATACCCCGCCATACTCCGCAATACCCCGCCATACTCCGCCATACTCCGCCATACTCTGCCATGCTCTGCAATACCCCGCCATACTCCGCAATACCCCGCCATACTCCGCAATACCCTGCAATACCCCGCAATACTCTGCCATACCCCGCCATACTCCGCAATACCCCGCCATACCGAGCCATGCTCAGCTGTACTCGGCCTCTGTATGTGGCCAGGCTGTGGAAGTCTCACACATGTGGTATCGCCGTACTCAGGAGGAGCAGGGGAATCTATTTTGGGGTGTCATTTTTGGTATGTACATGTTATGTGGTAGAAATATTGTATAAATGGACAACTTTGTGTTAAAAAAAAAATGCGTTTTAACCACTTCCCGCCCACCGGCCGTCATACAACGTCCTTGACTTTGTGCGGAGATATCTGAATGATGGTTGCAGCTACAGGCATCATTCAGATATCGGCTTTTTCAGCCGGCGATTCCCTACACCATAAGAACGATCATAGCAGCTGTTCCACTGCTTGATCGTTCTTACGGGAGGCGAGAGGGGATGTCCCCCCCTCCCGCGCTTCTACCGACTCACCGCTACGATCGAAGCCAGGATCGTTTTTTTTTTTTTTTTTTTTTTTATTTCAGGCTTCCCAGCCTAGAGGTGAGATGTGGGGTCTTTCTTATTGACCCCATATCTCACTGTAAAGAGGACCTGTCATGCCATATTCCTATTACAAGGATGTTTATATTCCTTGTAATAGGAATAAAAGTGGTCAAAAAATTTTTTTTTTGGAAAAAAGCATCAAACTAAAATAAATAAAGTATAATGAACAATAAAAAAAAATAAAAAATTTTTAAAGCGCCCCTGTCCCTGCGTGCTCGCATGCAGAAGCGAACGCATACGTAAGTCCCGCCCACATATGAAAACCGTGTTCAAACCACACATGTGAGGTATCGCTGCGATCGGTAGAGCGAGAGTAATAATTTTGGCCCTAGACCTCCTCTGTAACTCAAAACATGTAACCAGTAAAAAATTTTAAAGCGTCGCCTATGGGGATTTTTGAGTAGCAAAGTTTGGCACCATTCCACAAGCGCGTGCAATTTTGAAAGGTGACATGTTGGGTATCTATTTACTCAGTATAACTTCATCTTTCACATTATGCAAAAACATTAGGCTAACTTTACTGTTTTGGTTTTTGTAAAGCACAAAACAGTTTTTTTCCCAAAAAAAACGCGTTAAAAAAATTGCTGCGCAAATACCGTGCGAGATAAAAAGTTGCAACGACCGCCATTGTATTCTCTAGGGTCTTTGCTAAAAAAACATATATAATGTTTTGGGGTTCTATGTAATTTTCTAGCAAATAAATGATGATTTTTACATGTAGGAGAGAAATGTCAGAATTGGCCTGGGAGCTACAGAACGCCTGAAGGTGCTCCCCTGCATGTTGGGCCTCTGTATGTGGCCACGCTGTGTAAAAGTCTCACACATGTGGTATCGCCGTACTCGGGAGTAATAGCAGAATGTGTTTTGGGGTGTAATTTGTGGTATGCATATGTGGTGTGTGAGAAATAACCTGCTAATATGACAATTTTGTGGGAAAAAAAAAAGTAAAAAAAAAACCTTGATTTTGCAAAGAATTGTGGGAAAAAATGACAACTTCAAAAATCTCACCATGCATCTTTCTAAATACCTTGGAATGTCTTCTTTCCAAAAAGGTATCATTTGGGGGGTATTTGTACTTTTCTGGAATGTTAGGGTCTCAAGAAATTAGATAGGCCGTCAGTACTTCAGGTGTGATCAATTTTCAGATATTCGCACCATAGCTTTTGGACTCTATAACTTTCACAAAGACCAAATAATATCCACCGATTTGGGTTAATTTTACCAAAGATATGTAGCGGTATAAATTTTGGCCAAAATATATGAAGAAAAATTACTAATTTGCAAAATATTATAACAGAAATGAAGAAAAATGCATTTTTTTACAGATTTTTCGGTCTTTTTTCTTTTACGGCGCAAAAAATAAAGAACCCAGCGGTGATTAAATACCACCAAAATAAAGCTCCATTTGTGTGAAAAAAAAGGACAAAAATTTCATATAGATACAGTGTTGCATGGCTGAGTAATTGTCATTCAAAATGTGAGAGCACCAAAAGCTGAAAATTGGTCTGGTTAGGAAGGGGGTTTAAGTGCCCAGTTGTCAAGTGGTTAAATAGTAAGACTCAGTACTAGTACTATACTAAAATAATCAAGAAATAAAATGACTAGTTTGTTTCTGTCAGTTTAAGAAGGCAAAAGCAGCAATGCTCACCGGCGAATAGTAATGGTAGCCATCCATGAGTGACAGTGCCCACTCTTGTACTTGAGTATGCTATGTGCAGCCCTCTATGAAGCCGTCTCTCGCTTCCCAGTACTGTCTCTCGTTTCCCAATACTGTCTCTCATTTCCCAGTACTGTCTCTCGCTTCCCAGTACTGTCTCTCGCTTCCCAGTACTGTCTCTCGCTTCCCAGTACTGTCTCTCATTTCCCAGTACTGTCTCTCGCTTCCCAGCAGCGTCTCTCAGGTCCCAGCAGCATCTCACAAGCACGAGGAGCATCCGCGGGGAAGGTGCCAGCGTCTCAGCAGGGAACGTGCTTACGAGTGCGGCGTTGTGGCGTCTTAACCGCGAGGAACGTGCATGCCGCCCACACAACGAGTGACGTCACCCGCCGGTTCTGCCGCCTCTACTGCGCATGCGCGATTTTCAACGCCATTATAGGCAAGAATTCTGTTTCGGCTTTTTGCCAAAAGGGCCATTTTCGGCCGATATGTTTCGGTGGCCGAAATTTCGGTGCATCCCTAATATATATATATATATATATATATATATATATATATATATACACACAATACACTATAAGTGCAGCTAACTGACTCGACCTGCCTACTCTATCTAACTTAAATCAAATGACACTGTCTATCTATCTCTCTCCAGTCTCCACCGCAACACACTACACAAGGCCACCATGGAGGCGGCCTTATATAGTGTGGGGCGTGTACTAAACCCCCTGAGCCATAAGTGGCCAAAGCCTCCTTGGCTTTGGCCAATTATGGCTCTCTGTGCACACAGCGCTGTGATTGGCCAAGCATGCGGGTCATAGTGCATGCTTGGCCAATCATCAGCCAGCAATGCACTGCGAAGTGAAGTGAACTATTTTAGCTCAACAGCTGTACTATTCCGGTTCCTGTGTTTCTGTTTCAGTTCCTGTGTTTACTCCTGTGATTGACCCAGCTAATCCTGACCACGCTTGAATGCTACCTGTTCTGACCTCAGCTTGTCTCTGAACCCTGCTTTGCCTCCTGCTTATCTGCCTTTTTTTTTTACACTGACTTTGGCCTGTGCCTTGACCATTCTGCTGCCTGCTATCCATGCCTCTTTGGACCATCTGTTACTGACCTGGCTTGCCTGACCATGCATCCTGTCTTGTCCTGTCTGCTCAGCATCCCCTGACAAGAATGGTACTTACGTGGTTCCTGTCGATCATCTGCCCAGTAGCCTGCTTGCACCAGCAGTCCATCATTTGCCAGCCAAGCCACTGCCAGTCTGCCATCTAACAGTTTAGAGTCTGCTGCACCTGTTGCTATCTGCTATCCCGTCAATCTGATCCATCCCTGGTGAAGCAGCAGCCAATTACCTGCACAGTTTGCTGGACATTTCACAAGCACTCAAACCTCACTGCGACCACTGTCTCACTAACAGTTGTCATGCAACACAAAGAACTGACAAGGCATGTACTGCATGCTAAGTGACCTGGAACAAGAAGTTGCCTCCTCTCCCTCTGGTGACTAGAAATAAGCCAGGTGAATGAATATATGGATACAGGGAAATAAATCAGCCATGACACTGCAAACTGCTATCACAACACATGAACCATCATTACAAGGTAAGGCAAACAAACAACACAGTATAACTACACTAGGGATGCACTGATACCATTTTTTTAACACCGAGTATGAGTACCGAACGCCTAGGAACAGTAGGTAGAGGGGTGATTTGGGAGGTGGAGGAGTGGGTTGTTAGGGAGTTGGGTGAGGCTGGGGTGAGGGCATGGTGGGATGGGGGAGTAGAGGGGTAAGTAATGGTAGGGTAGCTTAGGGTGGGGTGAAATAGGGATTGTGGGGTGGGAGAGTTGGGATAGAAAAGGCTGTGATCACTGAGGGGGGGAAGAAGGGGATGGGAGGGTCATTGGGGGATATGGGGGCAGAGATGACAGCTGGTGGAGGGAAGGTGGATGCAACACAGGGAGGGCAGGAGGACACAACACAGGGAGGGCAGGAGGACAAAAAACAGGGAAGGCAGGAGGACCAACACAGCGAGGGCAGGAGGACACAACACAGGGAGGGCACAGGAGGCAGGAGGGCACAGTACAGGGCAGGCAGGAGGGTTCAGTATGGGGGGCAGAAGGACACAGTTCAGGGGGGTAGGAGGGCACAGTACAGGGGGTTAGGAGGGCACAGTACAGGAGGTTAAGAGGGCACAGTACAGGGGGTTTGGGGGGCACAGTACAGTGGTTAGGAGGGCACATTAAGGGGGGTAGGAGGGCACAGTAAGGGGTAAGGAGGGCATAGTACAGGAGGTTAGGATGGCACAGTAAGGGGGTTAGGATGGCACAGTAAGGGAGTTCGGAGGGGATAGGAGGGGAGTAGGAGGGCACAGTACAGGGGGCTAAGAGGGCACAGTAAGGGAGTTACGAGGGCACAGTACAGGAAGTTAGGAGGGCACAGTAAGGGGGTAGGAGGGCACAGTACAGGGGGTTAGGAGGGCACAGTAAAGGAGTTAGGAGGGCACAGTAAAGGAGTTAGGAGGGCACAGCAAGTAAGTTAGGATTGCACAGTATAGGGGGATATAAGTTCACAGTAAGGAAGTTAGGAGGGCACAGTAAGGGGGTAGGAGGGCACAGTAAGGGAGTCAGGAGGGCACAGTTCAGGGGGTTAGGAGGGTACAGTAAGGGGGTAGGAGGGCATAGTACTTGGGGGTAGGAGGGCACAGTACAGGGGTCACTGCTGGCAGTGCACTAGGCATAGCTCAGTCTCCCATCCCTGCATTGTACACAGCCTGGACACAGGCAGAGCTCCTGCTCCCCACACAACACACACTGGAGCTGAAATTCGATTCCCTTACAGCTACAATGAGCACAGTGTATAGCTAGCTACTGGTTGCAGTTACGACCTGTGAAATTCCATGATAGGAATGCAACTTAGTTGCAGTACTTAACAATATACTGTGCACATCATAGCTGTAAGGAAATGGGATGGGGAGGAGGTGCTCTTAGTACTGTGCTCAAGATGTGTACCATGCAGAGTAGGAGACTGTCAGCAAGCGTCAGGGGCAGAGGAGGGCTTGGAAGGGGGAGCCCACCCCTCCCAGTACACCACCCCTGCCCAGTACTCGCTTAGAGCTGGACATGATCTTACCACTGCTGCTTGTGCTGGAGGGATGTCTACTGCTCCGATCCCTGCTGCCTCTCCTCTCCATCCCCTGTGATTGGAGCAATTCAGATCCCACCCACATAGGCAGTACTAACATGCTCTGCCTCAGGGTTCCTCCTTACACACTGCAAAGTGCTAGAGGAGCACTGGGAACTGTGGGAGTGGTGGGGGAATTGCAGGAGGCCCCCCATGGGCAGTGCCCAGGTTGGCCCATGCATTAAGACAGCCTTGTACCAGAGGAGACATCCAGCCGGAGGGGAGGAGGAGGCGTTCCGCTCTCAAGTTGACGTCACTTTCGGTTTCGGGTATCGGAGCATTTTCACGAGTACCGATACTCGCAAAAATGCCTAGTATCGGCACCGATACCAGTATCGGTATCAGTGCAACCCTAAACTACACTAATAACTAGTTAAAACAATGACAACATCTGAAAATGTACAATTCCTTTTCAGCCCAGCCACACAGCTAAATACACAGATAAAATACATACACTGTATGTTTTCTGTTTTACCTGCCAAGGGATTGACAGTTCTGATCAGCAAGGCAATTCAGCTTAGCAACTGTCTGTGTTACTCTTTGCCTCCAGCCTGATCGCTGGACAATGATATAACATAATTACCTCTGTCCAGTGAGCAGAGAACTGGCCCAGAAAACAGTATTGATAAACCAGTAAAAAAAGTAGAATGGCTGGTCAAAATGCCAAATTCTTTGGTAAGTAAAACAGCATATTTGATCCTGTTTCATCAAGCTGTAATAGCATTTCAAGCATCTTAAATTGTGCATAAGGTATATTAGAGTGACCTTTCAAATTATTTTATTGTGTGTCATTTTAGCATGCCCTAAAGTTCAACTGCCTCCAACACCCCCCCCCTCCCAGTCCTATACCCACCTGCCCCAATCCAACAAAATACCACTCACAAGATCCCACAGCCTTGTCACTATCTTCTAAGCTGGGCCATTGCGTGAGTTCTGCACTCTTAATTCATTCCTATGTAGCTTCCTAGTGCAAACAGTTTCTTTGGAATTAATGTCGAGTGCATGTGCTTTTCTTTTGACAAGCAGCAATAACCAACTAGAGCGGTGGCAGGTGAGTACTAGACTGGGGGGCACTGGGAGGGGTACTACAGTTACAGAACTACCACTGTAGCAGCCCATGTGGCTGCTATGGGGCCCAAACCTGGGGGAGAGCTAAGTCAAAGCCCCAGGGATGCAGCTCATTGGACACTTGTGTAATTAAATTGTGTCCCATTCAGACCTCCATTTACATGGACCTGCAGATTGTAGCGCTAACCCCAAAGGAACTGCTAGAAATACGCCCAGGTTCATAGGTGTGTGCAGGGGGTGTGCCAGGTGTGCCTGGGCACACCCTAATCACCCTGTGAGGTGCAGATTTCCCCCGTTGACATTTCACCAAAGCCCCCCAATGAGGCTCCTAAAAAGTTGTAAAAAAATAAAATAATAGAAATAAAAAACTACTTACACTGTCCAATGCCCTACTGACACCAACCTCGGCCCTACAGAAAAGTCCACTGCCTACTAACACCGTCCATGTTTTAATACATTCTGGGTGCACACCCTAATGCAATAGGCTGCGCACACCTATGCCCAGGTTCTTTTTCCCAGTAATTGCCCCACAGCCAGGCACATGATGACAGTCACTCTTTGGCTCAGTAACAAGTCCAGGGCTGTTCTTTTAGGTATTTTTATTTTTGGGGTAACTTGGATAGGGTTGAGAAATAGAGTGGCATACTCCAAAAAGAACTATGTACAAGATGAGGACAGTAAACTACCTTTAGTAGATCTGTGGGCTTGGGTGTGTAATAGAAGCAGTTAAAAGCACAAAAGCTTCTATAGAGCAATTAGAGCAGAGTCTCTTCACAGCGAATTAGATAGACTGAGCCCTTCCGGATACCAGTCGATGTCCCCTTTACACAAATACACAGCTGACTCTCTAGCACAAGAGAGTAGGCAGCAGCCCAAGAGTCTCTAAGTTCTCTCTCACTGTCTGTACTGACAAATGTCCTTGGAAAGTTGGTTGCCTCCTTCCAACATCCATGCAGCACCTTTTTCGTGTGAGACCAGACTAAATCTTCAGACGACAGCCCCTCAGTCAGCTTTGTACAACTTCAGCATCCAGACCCCTCAGCTAGCCCAACTGTGGCCTCTTAAACAGCAAGCACATGTCAGGGCTGCCGAAAGGGCGACCCTGCCCTCCAGGCTGGACTTCTCCTTTCTAGGACAAGACCTGTGAGCTTTATGTCTCAGAGTATGTATACAGACACCCAGCAGCCTTCATCCTCCCTGGGATTGGCCAGGGCTGTATAAATATACATGCTGTTCATTTGCCTTACTCCACATCTATGTTCTAGGGAGATCTACAGTTCTCCAGAAAGAAGAGGAAACAATCAAACCTGCAGCAGCTGAAGCACTGAACAGACCTAACTAACAGTGGAGCTGCACTGATTACAGTGAGACAAGCAAAATTTACCTAATGTAGCGGTAGCGGGCTGCTGGTGATTGTGGCCCATCTCCCACCCTGCACAGCCAGGCATATGAATTTCCAGACACACTTCAGTCAAGAAACAGTCCTGGTACTTTGTTTTGTTTTATTAGGGGACTAGAACTTGGATGGGAATAGGGTGCATATGGGATGCCCACTTGATTGACAAAAAAGAATTAAGGGGCTGAACTATATACACCACTTTTATATACAACCTCCTCTCTTCTCCTCCAGCACATACACTTGCTTGCAGACTATCACTCCCAGGACCAACTAGCAATGTGGTTAAGGCCTGACACTGACTCAGCCAGGCCCAAATAAAATGTCCTTTGCAGGCAGGGATCATGGACCCCTATGGTGTAGCAAAATGGTAGTAGTTCTTCTTAGTTCTTAGTCCCACATGCGGCTACTTCTCCCAGTACCACCTCTTCAGGCCCTGCCAGCCCTCCTGGCTGGCAGGTTCCTGAGAAACCTTGTGTCCGCTGCTTTGTCCCTGAGAGTCTCTGTACTGCCGTGCTCCAGACTTACCATTCTCCCAAGGCTGCTGGTCACCCAGGTAAGAATCAACTCTTTCTCAACAAGTCTGGTGGCCTAGTCTACGTGCTGATGTAGCCACCTTTGTAGCTGCTTGTTCCATGTGTGCACAGAGTAAGACACCACAACATCTTCCAGTGGGCCTCCTACAACCCATACCCAATGGAGAGAGGCCTTGGATCCACCTGTCCATGGATTTCATTGTGGAGTTACCCAACTCTCAGGTCAACACAATTATCCTTATGGTGGTTGATCGGTTCTTGAAAATTTCTCATTGCATTCCACTTAAGAAGTTGCCCACATCTAAGGAACTGGCTTCCATTTTTGCTCAGGAGATCTTTCGCTTAGATGGGCTACTGAAGGTGATCGTCTCGGATGGGGTAGTCAGTTTGTGTCCAGATTCTGGCGAGCCTTTTGTGCACAGCTGGGAATTCAGCTTGCTTTCTCCTCTGCATATCACCCGCAGTCTAATGGGGCTGCAGAACGAGCCAACCAGTCCTTGGAGCAGTTTCTACGTTGCTATATTTCTGACCATCATAACAACTGGTCAGACCTATTACCTTGGGCAGAGTTTGCTCACAATAGTACCATGAATTCTGCTTCCCAATTGTCCCCGTTTATGGTGAACTATGGTTTCCAACCATTCATGTTGCCTGACTCATTTGCTCCTCAGAGCATTCCTGCGTTAGAGGAACATCTCCGTGGTCTTCCTTCCACTTGGGTACAAGTCCAGGAGTCCTTCCGACTTGCCAATGATAGGTATAGACTCCATGCTGACCGCAGACACCTGCCTGCGCCTTCCTACCAGGTTGGGGACAGGGTCTGGCTGTCATCTTGCAACCTCCGACTCCGTGTTTCCTCATTGAAGTTGGCACCTCGGTTTATTGGGCCTTTCCGTATTCTCCGCAGGATTAACCCAATGGCTTACACTTTAGACCTTCCTTCGAATGTGCGTATCTCAAATGTATTTCATACCTCCTTATTAAAACTTTTGGTCTGTGATCGCTTCACCACCTTAGTGCACGTCCTCACCTAGTGCAGGTCGAGAACCATGAGGCATAAGAAGTACAGTGCATTGTTGACTCTTGTAGGTTTCATGGGCGCATACAGTACTTGGTTCATTGGAAAGGGTACGGTCCGGAGGAATGCTCCTGGGTCTCATCCTCGGACGTACATGCCCCTGTCCTCCTCCGTGCTTTCCAAAGATGTTTTCCCCTCAAACCTGGTGGTCCTCCGAGGGGGAGGGGTCGTTGAGGAGGGGGTACTGTCAGGGCCGGGCTCAGCCCTTACTTCTTAGAGCAGGCCGCTCAGCTGTCGGTTAATTGCCAGCTCTTATCTTTCCACAGTGACTCACCTGGTGATGACATCCTGCTCGTCAGTCCTCTACTGGCTACTTAAGCTGTTCAGTCCAGATTCTCTCTGCCTTTGCCTGGACAACATATCAGAGACTCTCTCCTGTGTACCTGTGAAAGACTTGCTTGGCTGACGTCCCTTCTGGTTCCTGATCCTGCTTGTTGTTCCACGGTGCTGATTCTCCAGTTTCCTGATTTCCTGGCTTGTCCTGAAGTACGCTGGTCTCTGCCTCCCTGACGTCCTGGCTTGTCTGACTATCCGTTTTGGTTACCGGCTGGCTTTGTTTTGATTACGTTTGCTCTGTTTACCTCTTACTATTATTTTTAAACTAGTGTGATTTTTACTGCACTTTTGTCTCAGTCTGATTCATGGTTTTTGACAAGAGGTCTCAGTGATGCTGCCTGTGAGTCATCCAGCTCTCCCTGGATTTCTGCCCAACCCAGGACAAAAAACAGACAGGCATGGCTGCAAGCCAAGCCTGAATAAATTTACCTGTACTAGAAAAAAATCACCAAAAACTCTCTCTATTTACACTTCTAGCACTAGAGGATGCTACACTAACAACATAAATACATCTCCACTGGACACAATGAGCCAGTGCTAAATCTACCTTATCCTAGCACCTAGAGCCTGGAGAGGAATGCTTTCACTACTCGCTTCCTCTGCTGGAATCTGACTGATAACATCATCTAATGCAGAGTTTAGGAAGGACAAAGATAGTCAACTGACAGCACCACATCCCATAATTGACTGTGAAGTGAAGACAAGGGCTATATTAGCCTGTAAGGGGATAGGGGAAAAAAGAAAAGAAATATTCCCTTTTCCCCTGGGACTTTTAAGGTGCTTCTTAACTCAATGATTTAAACAATAATTTCCGTACCAGTTATAAAATTATTATTTTTATTTGATAAAGATTAAAAACATCTGTGTCTCACATGGAAAGAAAGAGACATAATTCTAAAAATGCTTAAACATAAATAATTAGACCTAAATTCATTAACATTATACAGTGCTACATAAAGCAACTACTTAAAGGTGTCATGACAATCTGCCGCTTGCTCGACATGTTTCGCTCAAATGTGAGCTTCTTCAGGAGTATTTAAAGGCAAATGATTGTAGTGGACTCTGAATGATGAGAAAATGAGCAGAAATCAATACATCAATAGTTTAAATGTTATACAGAATATATACAAAATATAACCCAAGATATTGGATTTGGTTAATAAAGTAAGTACAGAACACTATAGTATATATACATAAATCAAATAAACCAAACAATTATAAGTAAAAAAGATTTTAATTTGCATATCTTACCAAGCTGTAGTACAACCATGTAGCGTAAATGCCCGCATAAGATAGAGCTGATGCCAACTTAGAAATGGGGGATTTTCATAAAGGTGGAGCCTCACTGTCATAAGGTGACCACAGGGGTATATAAAGTGTTTAAACAGGCCCTTTAAGAAATGACAGATAGAGTGTAGATTAGATAAGGGATCGCATCGGATATCACTTTGATACCAAAACACCCTTAATTTGAAGAGTGTATTACCTTAAATAGAACCAATTGTTAATCCTGACTCCTGACCCGGAACATGAAAGTCTCCCAGCCAGTGCAAATTCTACAAATGGAGATAGACATCAAAATTCTAATGGTCTAGTTCCTGGTAAAGGCACAGTTGAATTGTCCTGAGGGAGCGATTCCCTTCACAGCAGTTTTCTGAGTAAAGAGGAAAAGAGGAAGAGAGATGTTCCGGGTCAGGATTAACAATTGGTTCTATTTAAGGTAATACACTCTTCAAATTAAGGGTGTTTTGGTATCAAAGTGATATCCGATGCGATCCCTTATCTAATCTACACTCTATCTGTCATTTCTTAAAGGGCCTGTTTAAACACTTTATATACCCCTGTGGTCACCTTATGACAGTGAGGCTCCACCTTTATGAAAATCCCCCATTTCTAAGTTGGCATCAGCTCTATCTTATGCGGGCATTTACGCTACATGGTTGTACTACAGCTTGGTAAGATATGCAAATTAAAATCTTTTTTACTTATAATTGTTTGGTTTATTTGATTTATGTATATATACTATAGTGTTCTGTACTTACTTTATTAACCAAATCCAATATCTTGGGTTATATTTTGTATATATTCTGTATAACATTTAAACTATTGATGTATTGATTTCTGCTCATTTTCTCATCATTCAGAGTCCACTACAATCATTTGCCTTTAAATACTCCTGAAGAAGCTCACATTTGAGCGAAACATGTCGAGCAAGCGGCAGATTGTCATGGCACCTTTAAGTAGTTGCTTTATGTAGCACTGTATAATGTTAATGAATTTAGGTCTAATTATTTATGTTTAAGCATTTTTAGAATTATGTCTCTTTCTTTCCATGTGAGACACAGATGTTTTTAATCTTTATCAAATAAAAATAATAATTTTATAACTGGTACGGAAATTGTTTAAATCATTGAGTTAAGAAGCACCTTAAAAGTCCCAGGGGAAAAGGGAATATTTCTTTTCTTTTTTCCCCTATCATCTAATGCAGAGCGAGGCTGAGGAAGCCTTCATCTGCCGGATCTTTGTTTACAAGTAAGTAGCAGCATGAATAGGCTGTGCTGTCACTGTATCTGTGAGTTCGCACTGACGACTAGAAAGGTGCCCATTGCTCATACCTGTTGCTGAGCTGTCATTGATTATTCCTTTATAGAGATGAGCAGAGTAGGATAAGTCTCAGCCTGAGCAGCAGCTGTAATTTTTTTGTATTAGGTCCTGTTCACACCGTTGTACTGCATAAACGCACAGGCATTAATAAGTGAACTTGTATACGCGCATTGCATTAAGGTAGCCTGTTCATTTAAATGGGTTGCCTTACTCACCAAAACACACCAAAAAAAGGTAAATGTATTTTTTTAATATTGCAGTGCACTGCAATGCACTGTGTTGCATTAACGTGCGTTGTAGTGTACATCAATTGGCAAGGTGCATTATAGTGGCATTCAGAAAAAATAGCACCACAACACACCAACATGCATGGTAACATGCCTGTTATCGCAGTGCAATGGTGGTGAATAGGAAGCCACTCAGCACAGAGCAATTCATGCACTGCCCCGTGTAGCTGGGGCTGCAGAGAAAGCCATTTGAACATTGGGGTGCACACCCTAATGCAATAGGCTGATCTCACCTATGAGCACTGGGCACTTGGGGGACATGCCCCACCTTGTTTGCTAGCACAGTGCTGCAGCCCAGTAAGAGGGGCTGAGCAGTGAGTCTGTGTGCTGTGTGTGTATAAATAAAAGCCCACGCCTGAGGGGAACTAGGAGCACTCAGACCCTAAAAGTGGGGTAAATAGAACTGTGCTGGCTGCAGCTGCTGTAACTTTCCTTCCTTGGCAGTTGAGTGGTGAGCCTTAGGGCCAGTTCATACAGCCCACACACTAAGCCAAAGCTGCCTCCCGTGCAGCAGTGCTCTATGAGTAATCATGCCTGCAACCTGTATCCTTGCTCCTGTGTGCTCCTAGTCTGCTACTTGCTCTGTGTCCCCGTGCACTGCAGCTAACTTCTAGTGATCCCTGTAACTCTGCCAGATATCAGCTGGTATCAGACGATTCAACAGAAACCAGCCAACAATCTAACTATCGGCTTTTATAATTATAGAACAGGCGTACTGGAAAACTAGCATTCAATTAGCACTTGCAGCCAATGGCTGCGAGCACTGATCACTAGGCATTAGCTTTCTGTTCGCGTCGAACAAAAGTTCGACTCAAATATTGGCTGTTCACCCATTTGTCGAAAACCGAACATTATGGGCTGTTCGGGCCAAATTCGAGCGTAACGGCCCATAATGCACTGCGGGAGCGCAGTGCATTGCTTTATGATGATTGGCCAGAGCATGCACCATGACCTGCATGCTTTGGTCAATCCCAGCGCCCTCAGCTAAGAGAGCCATAATTGGCCAAAGGCAGGGTGCCTTTGGCCAATCATGGCTGAGGGGGCCTAAGTCTACGCCCCACACTATATAAGGCCGCCTGCATGTCGGGCTCGTGTAGTGTGTTGTTGGCGTGGGCAGAGAGAGTCTCATTTAGATAGAGCAGGCAGGCAGGCAGATTATTCAGTTAGCTGCAGTGTATTTGTCAGAGAGGTTACCTGGTTGGGCGATGTGCTGGCCGTCCCGGTGGGTGCCAGTGCGCACCGGCGCGCACGTTCCTGTGCGCGCTGGTGAGGGCGCTTCTGTGGGCACTGGTGTGCATGCTCCCGGTGACTCTGGTGTGTGTGCGTTAGTGCTCGGGCGCGCGCGCTAGTGTGCGTCAATCTGTGAGCACTGGTCTGCATACGCCTGTGGGTGCTGGGGTGCGCGCCGGTGTCCGGGCACATGCGTGTGCGTGCACTCGCCTGTGTACATTGTCACGCACTCGTGCACAGTGTTTGGCGCCAATCAGCCTACTTAAGTCTGCTGTACATTCTGCTCAGTGCTGCCAGATCAACAGCTTCCTGTGACCTTGCTCCTGTATCCGTATCTGTGTTCCTGATCTCCTTACGACTCGGCTTGCCTCCCGGATTTCACCGACCTCTGCCTGCATCTGACCTTGGCCTGTTTTGACTTCACTTCTGCCTTCCCCCCTGCTGAACCCGGCCTGCACCTGGACCTGTCCGCTCTGCTCCTGCTCAGCCCCTGTTGCCTGTATTCCTGCTTACCAGCTTGCTGTCTGAAGATCCTCAACCTTCCAGCATCAGGATCCACATTACCAGGCTCTCATACCACTCCTTACTTCTGTGTCACCTGTCCTCTCTACCAGGAGCCACAAGTCGGATACGTAAGGGAGACCACCCTGTGCTCAAGCGGACTCGTCGGTCAGGTACACAGTGTCTGACAGTATTTAATATATATATACAGTATTGTCTGACAGTATTTAATATATATATATATTTATCTATATATATCTATATATATATATCTCTATATATATATAGAGAGAGAGAGAGAGAGAGAGAGAGAGAGAGAGAGAGAGACACACACATATATATATATATATATATATATATATATATATATATATATATATATATATATATATGTGTATGTGTATATATATATATATATATATATATATATATATATATATATATGTATGTATGTATGTATATATATATATATATATATATATATATATAGAGATCTATATATATATATATATATATATATATATATATATATATATATATATATATATAGATAGATAGATAGATAGATAGATAGATAGATAGATAGATAGATAGATAGATAGATAGATAGATAGATAGATAGATAGATAGATAGATAGATCCACTGTATCCAGTTTAGCTATATCTCACTAATAACTTCAGGCAGGCAGGTGATGCAGTTAGCTGCAGTGTATTTAATATATATATACAGGTAGTCTCATATATATATATATATATATATATATCTCCACTGCAAACAGTTTAGCTATATCTCACTGCAGGCCGTTCCTGGTGTACTGTTTCTAATATACTTCAGGCAGGCAGGTGATTCAGTTAGCTGCAGTGTATTTAATATATATATACAGATAGTCATATATATCTATATCCACTGCATACAGTTCAGCTAATTGCTATATCTCACTGCAGGCCATTCCTGGTGTAGTGTTTCTAATATACGTCTGGCAGGCAGGTTATTCAGTTAGCTGCAGTGTATTTAACATATATATATATATATATATATATACACAGATAGTCTCTTATATATATCCACTGCATACAGTTTAGCTATATCTCACTGCAGGCCGTTTCTGGTGTACTGTTTCTTAAAGTATACTAATATACTCTAATATTCAGTTTACAGTACTGTGCTCCCATAGTGCAGTTGCTACTACTTGTCTGGTGGTGTACACAATACAGGACACCTATAGTTGTTATTACACTTCTGTTGGTGTACACAGTACAGTGCACCCCAAGTGCAATTGCTACTACTTTCCTAGTGGTGTACACAATACATACAGTGCACCCATAGTTGTTATTAAACTTCTGTTGGTGTACACAGTACTGTGCACCCCTAGAGCAGTTGCTACTACTTTCCTGGTGGTGTACACAATACATACAGTGTACCCATAGTTGTTATTACACTTCTGTTGGTGTACACAGTACTGTGCACCCCTAGAGCAGTTGCTACTACTTTCCTGGTGGTGTACACAGTACACAATACAGTGTAGTGTGGTTTTACTAAACAAAATTTACAGCATGTCTGGAAGGTCACCAAGGAGAGGCAGATGCTCACAGGCCACTAAAAGAGGGCAAGCAGGCTCTGTGTCTACAGTTGACAGTGCTGGTTGTGGACACGGTGCATCCTCAGCACTTGGCCGTGGGGCACGCTTGTCCTTTTTTTCTGCAGCTAGCCGTGTTATTGAGCCACAACATGCAGAAGAGTTGGTGGAATGCATAACAAAGCCCTCCTCATCCTCCTCATCCTCTGTCACCCAGGCTCAGAGTAGTTTGTCTGCCAATGCAGCTGCCAAAGCGGTCTATTCCATGGGCTCCATGTCAACAGTCACTCATTCCCTACCCCCACCATCATGCACGGAGGAGTCCCCCGAACTATTCAACCACAGTGTCTGGTACATGCTGCAGGAGGATGTGCAGAGATTTGAAGGCTGCTATGATGGTACCTAGGTTGAGGAAGGGAGAAACGGCAGCCTAGAGAGAGGGGGTGCCCAAGAAGGTCAAGAAACTGTCAGTCATGTTCCCCCAGCTGCAGCATACTGCCAAGTTTGCTCCAGTGACGAGAAGGGAGGGGATGATGAGGTCACTGACTACTTGGGTGCCTGATAGGAGAGTATTGTTGGAGCTTGTTCCGCCACCTCCAAAATGCTAGTGGTGATTCTGCCACAGCTCTCTCCACCCCCTCCTCTTCTTCTTCCTCTATGGCCTCTTCCTCTTCAGATTTCCAACAAGGCAGGATGACCTCCAGGGGGCATTTTAAGTGCAGCCACCCTATTGCATCACACAGCAGAGCTAAGCAGGTGCAGGGCGCTGCTAACTCCCCACATATTTTGAAAAGTTCTTTGGTGTGGGCCTTTTTTGACACGTGTGCAGCAGATCACACCGTTTCAGACAACATATGTCTGAAACGTATAATGCATGGCCAAAACAGCAGCCGCTTGGGCACCACATGCTTGACCAGACCTATGACGACCTCCCATGCAGTCCGTTGGCAACAGTACTTAAAAGACCCACATCAAAGAACAAGGCGAACCTCTCCTTGCTCCTCATCAGCTGGGATCTCCAACCCCACTATACCTCCAGTCCTCTCAGAAACCTGCACTGAGAGGAATGAAGATATAGAAATAGGTGTCCCAAGTACTTGCGGCCAATCTGCTAGCGGTACACCAACTTTGGATTTTAGCAGGCAAATTTCCCTACCCCAGTTGCTTAACCGTCTAAAGAAATTGGGTCCCAGCCATCCACATGCTCAGCATCTGAATGCTAGCTTGGCCAAATTGCTAGCACTGCAACTGCTGCCTTTTTAGCTGGTAGACTCTGCCCCCTTTTGTGAACTTGTGGAATGTGTGGTATATCAGTGGCAGGTTCCCAAATGCCATTTCTTTTCACAGAAGGCCATTGTTGGCCAGGACGGTGAGCAGTAAGGTGCATATTACTGCTGACTCATGGCCCAGCAGGCATGGACAGGGACGTTACCTTTCTTTCATGGCGCACTGGGTAACTCTGCTGGCAGCTGGGAAGGATGCAGGACAGGGTTCAGTATTGTTGGAGCTTGTTTCGCCACCATGCCTCCAAAATGCTAGTGGTGATTCTGCCACAGCTCTCTCCTCCACCCCCTCCTCTTCTTCTTCCTCTATAGCCTCTTCCTCTTCAGATTTCTCCTCTGAACCAGCGGTGCTCCATAGGCATTTAAGGGGCTACGGAACAGGAGGACTTTCTTACCTCTCAAGGCCCCCTTTATCCAGATGCTAGTATTCCTGCAGGCCCGCCGATCACACAGGAAGAAAAAGAGGAGGAGGATTGTGTCAGCATGGAGGTGGAGGATAACACTCAGCATCAGGAGCAGTCTTCAAGGGATTGTTTGCAGTCCCCAGAAACCCATGGAGTTGTACGTGGCTGGGAGAAGGTGGTTAAGAATCATGTGATCCTTAGTGACCCAGAGGACTCAGGATCGAATGCCTCTGCAAACCTACACTGCATGGCCTCCCTGATCCTGCAAAGCCTGCGAAAGGACCCTAGCATTCGTAGTATCAAGGAGAGGGATCATTACTGGCTGGCAACCCTTCTTGATCCACGTTACAAGGGTAAGGTAACAGAACTTATCCAGCTTTCGCAGAGGGAGCAGAGGATGAAACATCTTCGGGAGGCCTTGGAGACCTTTCCAACAGAGCATCCACTAGGTTACTGGGTCTTGAGGATGGACCACTGGCCAGAGCTTGCTCAATATGCAATTGAGCTACTGGCCTGTCCTGCATCCAGCGTATTTTCTGAACGCACATTCAGTGCTGCTGGAGGCTTTGTAACTGATCACAGAGTGCACCTGTCCACAGACTCTGTTGATCGGCTCACATTCATAAAAATGAATCAGTCTTGGATCACCAGCTACCAAGCACCTGATGCTGATGTAACCGATTGATTTTTCTATGGATGTGGGATCCCTTGAAGACTGCATATGCTGAGTGACTATCCTATTATGCTGAGTGACTATTCTATTCCTCCGCAATCTTAATGATGATAGCTTCTAGAAATATTTTCGGTTCAGGGCACCCCCACTGCCTAAGGCCCAATTTTTATGCCCCTGTTTAACAGGGGTGCGTAATTACAATTTTTGATCAAATATTTAACAGCAGGTCTCATTCCTGCGCTCAACAAGAGTATCTGTGAGGGGTTGCAGTGTTGTGCCACCACCACCACCACTGCCTAAGACCCAATTTTTATGCCCCTGTTTAACAGGGGTGCGTAATTACAAATTTTTATCTAATATTTCACAGCAGGACCTGTTCCTGTGCTCAACAAAAGTATCTGTGAGGCTTTACAGTGTTGTGCCACCACCACCACCGCCTTAGGCCCAATTTTTCTGCCCCTGTTTAACAGGGGCGTGTAATTACAATTTCTAATCTAATATTTCACAGCAGGGCCTGTTCAACAAAACAAAAGTATCTGTGGGACTTTACAGTGTTGTGCCACCACTACCCTCGCCGCCTAGGGCCCAATTTTTCTGCCCCTGTTTAACAGGGGTGCGCAATTACAATTTTTGATCTAATATTTTACAGCAGGACCTGTTCCTGCGCTCAACAAAAGTATCTGTGAGGCTTTACAGTGCTGTGTCACCACCACCACCACCTAAGGCCCAATTTGTATGCCCCTGTTTAACAGGGGTGTGTAATTACAATTCTTGATATAATATTTCACAGCAGGGCCCATTCCAGTGCCCAAGAGTAACTGTGAGGGCTTACAGTGTTCTGGTACTACCAACACCTAAGGCCCAATTTTGTGTATAGGGCAGGCCGTATAGTATATACAGGCGGTCCCCTATTTTAAAACATCTGACTTACAAAGGACTCCTACTTACATACGGAGGGAGACAACAGGAAGTGAGAGGAAATATATCCCTAGGAAGGGAAAAATTCTCTCCTGTAAGAGTTAATATGAGAAAAATGGTGTCTCCGCTGATGCTTTATCACCATAGGCGTGCACACAGGGTGTGCCAGGTGTGCCTGGGCACACCCTAATCACCTTGTGTGGTGCATATTCCCCCCTGTTTAGACCACTGATATTTCATCCCCTAAAAAAATGTTACAAAATACGTTAATTTATTTAAAAATAAAATAAAACTAATGACACTGTCCACTGCCCTACTGACACCATCAGTACATATACACATGCATATGTATTTGAGCTTTGGGGTGCACACCCTAATGCAAGAGGCTGCGCACACCTATGTTTATCACCAATCCTTGTTTCTACAACAAATCAAAATTTTCAAAATCCAATTCTCATTGGGACAGAAAGTGAGGTGAAATCTTCTGAACAGGGTCACAGACAGCAAAACTGTTACAGGGGTGATGATATCCCTTCCCTATGTTACCAAAAAAGCTTAAAAATAGATTTTTTTGGCTGGAGCCACACCTAGAAAATGTACCCGTTCCAAATTACAAAGAGATTCAACTTAAGAACAAACCTAAAGTCCCTATCTTGTTTGTGACCGCCTGTATTCTGCTGCTGTTCAGAGTATATAGGGCCTGGGGGTCCCACACCTTTTTTTTTTATTTGGATGCGGGGTTCCTCTTAATATCCATACCAGACCTGAAGGGCCTGGTAATGGGCTGGGGGGGGGGGGGGGGCAACATTACATTACAACCACAAGCAGTTTTAAATGACTTTTATTCCTTTAGAAATGTCATTTTGTGCAAGGACTGTTCTAAACATGGGAAAAATGTGCCACTTTACAGGCATACTATAGACACCCCCCAGGCACAATATTTAAAGGAATATTTCACTTTTATTGTTAGACTTTAAGCATTATAAAAATCACTCCTCCCGAAAAAACGGCTGTGTTTAAAACTTTTTTTGCATTGATTCATCTCCCCTGGGGCAGGACCTTTGTCCCCAAACACTTTTTATAACAATAACTTGCATATTAGCCTTTAAAATGAGCACTTTTGATTTTTCACGCTCGAGTCCCATAGACTTTAACAAGGTTCGCGTGTTCGCACAAATTTTTGGTCTGTTCGCATGCTCTGCCACTAACCGAACCGGGGGGGTGTTTGGCTCATCCCTAGTGATCACTGTGTTCTTTAGGGGGGGCAGTCCCCTCAGTCAGAACACAATAGTTCAGCAGGGAGGTTGCTGTACTAACATCGCTGGTGTGTACCAGGCATTAGTCTGCTACTTCTCTGTGTTCCCATGCAATTCAGCCAGCTTGTAGTGATCCATGTGACTTCATGCACTCCTACCTGCTGTGGCATATGAGTGCTGAGTGTTTGCATGTATTGTTGCTAGTTTGGCCTATACTACCTACCATAGGCGTGCGCACGGGGTGTGCCGGGTGTGCCTGGGCACACCCTAATCACCCCGTGCTGTGTCCAGAGATTTGCCCCAAAATGCTGCATCCAAGAGAGTGTGTGGCCCGCGCTGCCTGCGAAACAGTTTCACAGGCAGCAGATTGTGAGAATTGCCAGAGCTGTTCAGTGTATGAAACTGTCAGATAATGACACTGCATGCAGGGAGAGACACCAGCTGTCAAAATGTCGGGGTGATGTCGGGGGTGGGCGGGACAGAACAGCCATCGAATACCAGCCAATGGGATGGGGTCTGGGCGGGCCGCTACATTTATGTGGCCCCGCCCCCTCTCTGAAGCAGCTCAAACATTGGCTGGTGTTTATAGCGCTTGGTCCCGCCCACTTCCGACATCGCGGCTGAGTTGTAAGTCATCACAACTCAGCCGCGATGTCGGGGTTGGGCGGGATCAAGCGCCAACACCAGCCAATGATTGGGCTGCTTCAGAGAGGGGGCGGAGCCAGAGAAATGTAGCGGCCCGCCCAGACCCATCCTATTGGCTGGTGTTTGGTAACTGTTCAGTCCCGCCCACCACCAGCATCACCGCTGACTTTTAACAGCTGGTGTCTCTCCCTGCATGCAGTGTCATTATCTGACAGTTTTATACACTGAACAGCTCTGGCAATTCTCACGATCTCCTGAATGTGAAACTCCCCCTCTCTCTTATCTGTGCCACCCAATGCTGCCTATCAGTGCCAACCAATGATGCCAATCAGTGCCAACCAATGCTGCCTATCAGTGCCAACCAATGCTGCCTATCAGTGCCAACCAATGCTGCCAATCAGTGCCAACCAATGATGCCAATCAGTGCCAACCAATGATGCCAATCAGTGCCAACCAATGCTGCCTATCAGTGCCAACCAATGCTGCCTATCAGTGCCAACCAATGCTGCCAATCAGTGCCAACCAATGCTGTCTATCAGTGCCAACCAATGCTGTCAATCAGTGCCAACCAATGCTGCCAATCAGTGCCAACCAATGCTGCCTATCAGTGCCAACCAGTACTGCCTATCTGTGCCAGTGCTGCTTATCAGTGCCAACCAATTCTGCCTATTAGTGCCAACCATTGTAAACCAGTGCTGCCTATCAGTGCAAACCAGTGCCGCCTATCAGTGCCAACCAATGCTGCCTATCAGTGCCAGTGCTGCTTATCAGTGCCAACCAATGCTACCTATCAGTGCCAGTGCTGCTTATCAGTGCCAACCAATGTTGCCTATCAATGCCAACCAGTACTGCCTATCTGTGCCAGTGCTGCTTATCAGTGCCAACCAATTCTGCCTATCAGTGCCAACCAGTGCTGCCTATCAGTGCAAACCAGTGCTGCCTATCAGTGCCAACCAATGCTGCCTATCAGTGCCAACCAATGCTGCCTATCAGTGCCAACCAATGCTGTCAATCAGTGCCAACCAATGCTGCCTATCAGTGCTGCCTATCAGTGCCCATAAGTGCTGCCCATCAGTGCTTCCAATCAGTGCCCATCAGTGCTGCATATCAGTGCCCATCAGTGCTGCCTATCAGTGCCAATCAGTGCTGACAATTAGTGCCCATCAGTGCTGCCAGTCAGTGCCCATCAGTGCTGCCAATCAGTGCCAACCAATGCTGCCAATCAGTGCCAACCAATGCTGCCAATCAGTGCCAACCAGTACTGCCTATCCGTGCCAGTGCTGCTTATCAGTGCCAACCAATTCTGCCTATCAGTGCCAACCACTGCAAACCAGTGCTGCCTATCAGTGCCAACCAGTGCTGCCTATCAGTGCCAACCAATGCTGCCTATCAGTGCCAGTGCTGCTCATCAGTGCCAACCAATGCTGCCTATCAGTGCCAACCAGTACTGCCTATCTGTGCCAGTGCTGCTTATCAGTGCCAACCAATTCTGCCTATCAGTGCCAACCAGTGCTGCCTATCAGTGCAAACAGTGCTGCCTATCAGTGCCAACCAATGCTGCCTATCAGTGCCAACCAATGCTGTAAATCGGTGCCAACCAATGCTGCCTATCAGTGCTGCATATCAGTGCCCATCGGTGGTGCCAATCAGTGCCCATAAGTGCTGCCCATCAGTGCTGCCAATCAGTGCACATCAGTGCTGCATATCAGTGCCCATCAGTGCTGCATATCAGTGCCCATCAGTGCAGCCTATCAGTGCCAATCAGTGCTGACAATTAGTGCCCATCAGTGCTGCCTATCAGTGCCAATCAGTGCTGACAATTAGTGCCCATCGGTGCTGCCTATCAGTGCCAATCAGTGCCCATAAGTGCTGCCCATCAGTGCTGCCAATCAGTGCACATCAGTGCTACATATCAGTGCCCATCAGTGCTGCATATCAGTGCCCATCAGTTCAGCCTATCAGTGCCAATCAGTGCTGACAATTAGTGCCCATCAGTGCTGCCTATCAGTGCCAATCAGTGCTGACAATTAGTGCCCATCAGTGCTGCCTATCAGTGCCACCTACCAGTGCCCATCAGTGCTGCCAGTCAGTGCCCATCAGTGCTGCCTATCAGTGCAGCCTATCAGTGCCCATCAGTGCCAATCAGTGTCCATCAGTGCTGCCAATCAGTGCTGTGAATCAGAGCCTATCAGTGCCCATAAGTGCTACCAATAAGAGCCCATCAGTGATGCATATCAGTGCCCATCAGTGCCACCTATCAGTGCCAATCAGTGCCCATTAGTGCCAATCAGTGCTGCCTATCTGTGCCACCTATCAGTGCTACCAATTAGTGCCCATCAACGCTGCCAATCAGTGCAGCCTATTAGTGCCCATTAGTGCTGCCTATCAGTGCCCATCAGTGCTGCCTTAGCAGGGATGGTGGAAACCCCTCTACAGATAATTGCAATACAAATTACCTTCGAGTGCAACAACTTTTTAGTTGGAAGGTTCACACCATTATAGCACTTTGGATTTTTTATTTTTTAGAGTGTTACACTTAATTGTATATGTTTTAGTTACAGTTATAATGTGAATTATTGCACTTGAAGTTAATTTCCCACCACCCCTGCTAAGTCCATGTCTTTATGGACCTTGCTTTGTGCACTGGTGCGCAGTCATGTTGGAAGGGGTCATCCCCAAACTGTTCCCTCAAAGTTGAGAGCATGAAATTGTCCAAAATGTCTTGGTATGCTGACGCCTTAAGAGTTCCCTTTACTGGAACTAAGGGGCCAAGCCCAACCCCTGAAAAAAAACTCCACACCATAATCCCCCCTCCATCAAATGATTTGGACCAGTGCAGAAAGCAAGGTCCATAAAGACATGGATGAGCGAGTTTGGGGTGGAGGAACTTGACTGACCTGCAAAGAGTCCTGACCTCAATCCGATAGAACACCTTTGGGATGAATTCGAGTGGAGACTGCGAGCCAGATCTTCTTGTCCACAAATGCCCTTCTGGAAGAATGGTCAAACATTCCCATAGACACACTCCTAAACCTTGTGGACAGCCTTCCTAGAAGAGTTGAAGCTTTTATAGCTGCAAAGGGTGGGCCAACTCAATATTGAACCCTATGGACTAAGACGGCATTAAAGTTCATGTGCGTGTAAAGGCAGGCGTCCCAATACTTTTGACAATATATATATATATGTATGTGTGCTTGAGCTTTCGGGTGCACACCCTAATGCAATAGGCTGCGCACGCCTATGCTACCTACTGACCCATGATCCCAGCATCTCAGAGCTGTAAAGGACTCATATCTGCATATCAGCACTCATTTTTCAGTAGCTGCCTGCTCGTGTGAGTCAGAATGCAGCATCCTGGGAATCGTGTGCAGCAAAACCCATCACTACCTTCAGGAGCTCTGGCAAAGACAAGGTAGCTCCTTAGAGTTTGTCTCTCAGCTTTTCTAGTGCTCTCACCTTCACTGTAAGTGCAAAGGGTTTCCTTACAAGCTGCCAAAAGCTACCCTGCCTATCCAAGATTCCTCATGCCCTGCGATCTTTGAACCTTCCAGGACCCTTGTGCACTTCCATGTTCTTTGTACATACATACACCCCTGTGTTCCTGTAAGCTCAGATTCCCACTGCGGTAGATATCCCTACTCCCTCTGTGCAGTAAGAATGATTTGCCTATCTGTTCTAATAATGTATTTCCCTCTGAACTTCTGCTACAGACTCAATTTAATCCTCACATTTGAGGTTTGTAGTAGATTTTAACAAAGTTTTTATTAGGTTTACAGAGCAATTGAGTGCAAAGTCTTTAGTAATTTTGTGATAATATAAAATATAATTATGTAGCGATACCCCCCGAAGGAGCTGCTTTTTTAGTTCAGTTCGTTGCTCTGCTTCTCAACCCTAATAACAGTTTCAGCTCCCTCTGGCACACCTGGTAATAGTGTAAGGGCAATGACCAATGAGAAACACACACGTTATGATAAAACATAGAAATTGTCTTTACTGAAATATTTCTGTGAAAGAATAACAGACAGTAACAATATATACTCAAGTAATCAACTAGAGATCAATAACTGAGATTTAAGAGCAATATAGCTCTCAATCCTATATTCAAGCTGCTTTCAGGGGATTCCAAACCTGAGAATATCCCCAAGAGCAGAGGCACACTTCATTAATAAATAAAGCACAATATGACACTTCAAATTTGATTGGTTACCTTTACTCAAGTTGGCTTCATGAGTCCAGGCAGGAGGAGAGCAGAGGAATGACTCCCTTTGTGTCAGGCCTCTCCCTTCTGTCCACCGGAACACCACAGGCTCAACTTTAAACACTTTATTCAAGTCAACAAGTAATGGCTTAACTTTCTAGATAAACTGTCCCACACACCCAATGCATATGCAGAGCCCTGAATATGTGTGTGCGGATCCGTATGGCACTAGTAGCTTCAGCCTTTTTGAAGAAAAGATAAGCTTTGGCGTTTTCAGCTAGCCACTTTCGTTGGTGCACTTAAACTCCTGGATAGTAGGGCCCAAACAACAAAACTGGCCCAGCTTATCAAGTGAAACATGCAGGATCTTCCTCAGCACGGTGAGAGGACAATGATGTCTGTATACAGTGTCCCAAAAATGGATAGCCTTATCCCTTATCCCTGTGGCACTACAAGTATCAGCAAGATGACTACCAGCAATGATGTCTGTATACAGTGTTCAATTACCTCCTTCTGTGGTGCAGTGTCTCTGTTCCCTGCAGATGGGCAAAATGCCCGATCACCAAATCCTGTGGTCAAGACCCAAACAAATGTCCTGGAACAGTAGGCTTTCCTGGTGACCCGACTAGTCACCTCACACTCGAATGCTTCACCGCGGGTGCAAGTGAGCCTCGATATGCACCTGGAATCCCCCTCTCTAAGGCTGGATGTCCCAACTGGTGGTGGAGGCCTGAATCGCGCAGGGAGATCATCTGAGAGACAGCATCTCTACTTTAGGTCTGATCTCATTCACTGCCTCATAGTGACTGAGAAATCTCTTCAGGAATTAAAATGGAGTCTTTTACTTTCCTCCCATAGAGAATGCTGGTCTTGATAGTTTCAGTCACTATAAAAGGCTATGGTGCTGCTCTGTGCTGGAACTTCATATTTCAGAGTCCTTTGCAGCTGCTTCCTGCAGCTTGTTAAAGTTCCTCTGATTGGATACTGTAACTGTTCCTTTAATTGGCTTTCTTCCTCCTGCCAATAGGGACACAGGGGAGGCTACAGAGAGTACAGCTCTGTGTGGGTCAGCTCGCATACATTAGATTCAGTGAGTCAGTGAAACAGGGAGAAGGAGGGGGGGGAAAGCCCATGCAGACATGACAGGCAGCTTTCTCCCTCTTTCAGGCTGGAAAATCTGTGTACATCATGGCGGCCAGCATGGCGGGGTCGCGGGTTACAGAGTGATACACCTGCTACACACTCCCCCCACCAAAAAACATTTGGTTCTCCAAAGGAAGGTAAAGAGTCTGTGACCTGTTACATCCTTTGTATATACACGTGGAGGAAAAACAGGTTAGTGTACACTGGAAAACAAACAGTTTGCAGTTTGCATAAGAACCTGGCAGAGGAACCTCCCACCAATGAGCATAGGAAGGAAGGCTGTCCTGCCTACAGGCCACCTGAATTGGTATGGCCCAGCTAGATGTGGCAGGGGGTGAGTCAAAGTTGAGTTTCACCAAATCTGTGGTGAGAAGGTCAGGTTCTACAAGAGTCCCTTGAGCGGGAGATAACTTCTTCGGTGCTCTCATCCAACACATCACAGGTTGGTCTCTTGAAAGGATGCTTAACTCTTCACTTTCTTTGTTCCACTGGCTCGGGCATGATAGGCTCACTAGCCTCTTCTTCCTGCTTAACTACTTCTGCCTCCTGCAGATTAGTTTCTTCCACTTCTGCTATGGGTCCTTCTTTATCCACTGTGGAAGAGGGAGACACTTCTGGCTCTCCTTCTGGCAGTGAGGGTGTCAGGAAAGGTTTCACCTGCTGGTGGCACTATCACTCCCAGATCTATGGGCCGCAGTTCCGGTGTCCACCCGGAGTCTGGAGCTGACATCATCTCCTGCAATCAGGCATCACCTGAGACTGATTGCAGGAGATGTACTTATCACCAGAAGATGATTGCACTCATTGCCTTGGTATTGTTTCCCTGTGCCCTGACCTGTGTTTGCTACCATGTATCTGGACCCTGTATCCATTCTTGGACCCCTGCCCTGCAGCCTGCTCCCTTCTGCCTTCTCTCCGTCTCCTGTTACCCATAGGAAAATTAAAAAAGCCTCTATAAATGAACAGTTGGCACTCATCTTCTCACCCTAATGCAGGGTGGGGCTCAGTGGCCAATAATACATGGAATAATATATATATATATCTATACCAAAAGTAGGCATAGAGAAAGATGCCACATATAAACCCACAGAGATATAGTGTCTAAAGAGTACAACAGGGGTGATAAAGATAGATAATATATCCAATTATACAAAAACATAAATACATGAAAAAATCTCCACTGTGCATCATCTGATGACAATATTGTCAGTAAAAAACAAATACGTATAAACAAACAAACAGATATAAGAATGTCTGCACTACACATGCATCA
Source organism: Aquarana catesbeiana (assembly GCF_042186555.1). Classification (NCBI taxonomy): domain Eukaryota; kingdom Metazoa; phylum Chordata; class Amphibia; order Anura; family Ranidae; genus Aquarana; species Aquarana catesbeiana. Next base: position 383,413,107 of record NC_133327.1, read on the forward strand.
TAATATGGATCATTAGAAGCCCTGTGAATTCACTAGGTAGTGTAATAGCAAGCACCATGGGGCCGGGCAATCCAGATGGAAGAGAGAGGCAGGTCACTACACTTGACAAAATCAAGCACATCAAAAATTAAAAAAAAAAAATCACAAAAATCCAATGGTCAAGATAAGCAGTCTAAAATGCTGGGGACAAATGGCAGGAAGAAAATGAGGAGCTGGATACAAGTTGGTAAAGTTCGACCTCGAAGATACTAATCAGAATAGATCCAGAGAAGAGGAAATAAACAGGCATCATATCAATCAGACATAAAGTCAACCCAATTTCCAGCAGGGAGCACAATTGGCAATACAAGTACATATAATGGGATCTACCGTATCCGGGTATGAGGGTAGATGCTCTGCAGACAGTAGACGTGACTGATCTGTCATATTTCGTTTTCTGTTATCCATTAGGCTGAAAAGATCAAACTATGTCCAGGCAGCCATGCGAGAGATCACTCTATTATTCTGCTATTACCTGTTGGATTAATCGCGGCATACACCACATTAGACTTGGAGTCCCAGCCCCCAGGGTGGCATGCCGTGAATCCCAAACGGTGATGCATGGAGCATCAGCCATTCAAAGGAGGGTGTGACATCAACATGTTTCACAGGGGAAACCCCTGCTTCTTCAGGACTAGCACCCCCTAGCTGAGACGGATATAAATACCATTACTGACTCAGTATCTTTCCTCTCATAGGACAGTCAATTAACTTTGTTTGTTTAAACAAAGTGATCGGTGACTTGCAACATTAACCTCAAGATGGGGTTTAAAACAGGACTTGTTATCTATTCAAGGCTCATGAACGTAAAGAACACACAGACTGCGGGACATTGAGAGGAAAACAACAAAGAAGACAGCATATAGATCCAAGAATGCACAGGGCAAATAAATTGGGGCAAGATAAATAAGATGAAAATGGGGCAAATAAAATACTAGATGGACAGATTGCATATATATATATATATATATATATATATATATATATATATTGTAAGAACATCTGTGTCAAATGCTGGCAAAAATATTCCATCTGATATCTTACCATATAAACATAGACACCAAAAAAAATGCAGAATAAAGCGAAATACAGTTGCCACATGAAAACACAACAGCTAGTCTAAGAAGACATGTAAATTCAGCTGCTTGTTGAGTCCATGTGGCACCAAAGTATTTAATTTATAAATCCAGAATTTTTCTTTCAGGAGGAGCACCTTATCAAAGTCACCCCATATTTTACTTAGTTTTAAGGCGTAAATCCCCTTAACCAATCAGTCCATCTGGTTTGGACTGGTGGTGAAGGAGAAAGTGCTGGGCCAATAGACTTTTAGGTTCCTTGTGTTTAATATCTCCTAGGTATTCGCCAATGCGTACACAAAGTTGACGTTTCGTTTTGCCCATGTAGAGCTTGTTGCAGGAACATTGCAAACTGTAAATCATTTTCGTAGTGGCACAATTGATTAGGCTTTTGATCTTATAAATTTTACTATTGTTCGCAATGCCCGCATGAGAACATACCAGTAGTTCTAGGGAAATTTGTCAACCAAGAGTCACTGATTGTCTGAATAAACTCGGACTACGTGAGCATGTCCGAAAGATTCGGGGCTCTACGTGCCACCATATGTGTATACTCTCCAACAATGCCCGACAAGGTAGGGCATCTAGAGAGGGTAGACCAATGCTTATTTAGAATCTCCTTCACTGGTGGCCATTGTGAGCCATATTGTGTAATAAATCTTACAGGTTCTTGTTGTTGGTTTTGTCCTGGGAGAGAAGGGGGGGAATTGACTTTGTTGTTCTAAGAGTGAAGATCTGTCCTTGTTTATCGCCATTTTCTTAGCTGCCCTCAGAACCCCATGGCTATAGGCTCTTTCACTGGATCTGGCATACATTTTATGGGCTTCCTTCTTAAATTGAATATCACTTACAGTTCCTTCTGATACTAAGGAATTGGCCCATCGGGATGCCCTGCACCAGAGACCTGGGATGGAAGCTGTCAGCCTGGAGTAGATTGTTAGCTGCCATTGGTTTATGGCAGGTGGAGGTTAACAGCCGACCATATTTTTTGGTGATCCTGAGGTCGGATAAAGGGAATCGAGGTGGAGTCAAAGACAAATGTAAGTCTTATATTATGATCATTGTCATTAAATTTGTTTATAAAGTCATACAGCTCCACCTCGGTTTCCCTCCAGACCATCAGGAAATCATCAATATATTGTATCCAGAACCCCACCAGTCTAATAAAGAGATTGGATCTATAGACTTCCAACTCTTCCCACATCCCCAAGTGCAAGCACGCTTAAGAGGGCGTCCAAGGGGCACCCATAGAGGTGCCTGACAGTTGTTGGTAATAAGCATCATTGAACTCAAAACAATTATTGTGTAAAACAAAACTTAACAAATCCAAGACAAATTCATTTTGATGTGACATCTAGGAAATACTCCACTGTCTTATATCCCCATTTATGGGGAATGGATATATATAGCGATTCCATATTGATACCAACAAAAAGACAGTTTTCATCTACCTCTATACTATCAAGTTTATTAAGGACGTCCTTAGTGTCTCTCACATATGATTCCAAAGCAGAAACCATGGTCTTCAGGAGACCGTCATTGGCCTACTCTCTCCAGAGGTCCATTGATAGCGGAAACTATGGGCCTACCTGGGGGATTAAGGAAGTCCTTATGGGGGGGTGTGGCTTGGCGCGTGGCTTGGATGGCAACACACTAGAGGAGCTCCGTCAGACACACAGCCTTACAGCCTGACACCCTTTCAAAGAACCCTCAATGCCGGCCAGAAAGCTTCACAGCACCCCAAAAAACTAATTCCCGCAGAGGGCTGACGCCATCAGCAGCCAGGAATATCATGGATTTGTTAAGACAAAAACCGGCGGCGGAGAGCAGCAAGGCCGAATCCAAGATGGCGCCGACAAAACAGGCAGAGCTCCACAAGGAAGATCTCAGTTGCGATTCAGATCACAATGAGGACACAGGTAGGAGGAAATTGAGACTCAACAAACCCCTAACTTATGCGGATATGTCCGGTTTCACTGCGGACATTAAATCAGCTTTCTCAGCCGCAATTACTGATCTCAAAATGAACCTTGTAGTCCTTACAGAGAAACTACAGTGACAGAGAATGCAGGGAGACAGAGGGATAAAGCCCTTGACAGGATGGATAAGATCACAGTTTCCCACGCACAGCACTTCATAGACATAAACAGACACCTGGAGGACCTCGACAACAGAGGCAGGAGGAATAATATTAGGGTGCGGGGGATCCCTGAAACTGTGGAGGCAGACCAAATAGCACCAGCACTCCAGAGAGTTTTTAATAGCCTCCTAGACAGACAAGAAGAGACTGTGATCAAATTCATCTGGGCACACAGAGCTCTTAGGCCTAGAGGCCCTGACACTGCGCCGCCGCGTGATATAATCTGTTGCCTCCAGAGCTTCCAATTGAAGGAGGACATAATGCGCAGAGCAAGGAGAAATGAAAGGATCATTTTCAATGGGGAAACTATAATGTTGTTTCAAGACTTGTCCCAGATCACTCTTAAAAACCCCAGGGCTCTTCGTCCCCTACTGGACAAGCTCAGAGAAAAAGAGCTCAGGTACACTTGGCGCTTCCCCTTTGCACTTATTGTGTCGACAAATGGTCACCAACATGTTCTACGCACCCCACTGGACCTTCCGGATTTTTGTGCAGGACTTGGCCTAGACCTAGTGGAACTACCTGAGTGGTACGCTGACTTCGCACTTCCACCCCATGAAAGGAGTCCATCCAGATTGCCATTCTCCACACCGGAAAAAAGGTTCTTCAAGAAAATGAGACATGGCAAATCAGGAGGATCCAAATCAGGCACTCCGAATCCAAGACCTTTGTGGGACCAAGATCACGCAGAGGATTAATGATCGGCTGAACATTCCAAAATCATCCATTGTGGACTGACTGCGAATACAGCCAACAGAGGGGATCTTTTTTACCTTCTCCCTAAACCCTAAGCCTATTGCATTTTTCCTGTTTTTCCCCTTTTTTTTTTCCTTTTTTTTTTATTATTATGCACTTTCTGTTTCCTTTTTTTATTATGCACTTATTATTAGAGTATTATCCTTCTGACTCAAGCTAAGCACAGGAGGATATAAGCATACTATCCGACTGCAGTTCTTACCACGCTGCATTGAACATTTGACTTAATGATAACATTGATGGCACCCGTGCGTAGAGGGAACTCGAGTGGTCATGACACTTTAGAGGTGGTGACCAAATGGAGTGACCAATTTCAAATGGGACAGTAACAGTTGGGGATTTTTGGCCCTCTTATTTGAGAGCTGGGAAGCTCCCTTGACCGTTAGGGTGGAATAATCATATTTCAGATAAGAGAAAAAGATTTTTTTCCAGTTATAGTGGAGTGTTACAGTTATAATGTGTGTTCATTGGAGGCACGGTTTTGCCAGTTACATTTTTCTTAAGTTGCATATTTTGGTTCACATACCAGGCGGCCGTCTCCCCCTACCCCACAAGTGGCCTGGCTTTGCACGTAGCATTACAGACTCACTACAGTTCTCTAGATAGGGCTCTATCTAGTGGTTGAACTTAATTCTCTTCTTTTCTCCTTTTTCTTTGACCTTTATTTAGATTGTTGGCCATCCACATTGTCCGTTACTAAGAGCACTTTAACTGAGTATTAGTGTTTCTTTTTCAGATCAATAGAGTTCCACACCCCTCCTGAGTCTGCATCATGGCCTACTCATTACTAGGACGCAACCCCACGGTAATCTCGCACAATGTGCAGGGGTTGAACACCCATGAAAAGTGAACTACATTTCAAAAGGTAAGCCGCATTTTATAATGCTGCAGGAGATGCACTTTAAGACTGGACATGTGCCTAGGCTCACCGACTCAAACTTCACGAGGGCTTATCACGCCACAAATGACCATGCTAAAACTAAAGGGGTTTCAATCCTTGTTAGTAAGAACGCACCTTTCGACTTGACAGAACAAATGACAGACCCTGAAGGTAGATACATTTTCCTGAAGGGGACTTATAGTGGGGTACCCATCACAATTGCAAATGCATACTTCCCGAACTCGGCCCACCTAGTATTTTGTAAACAGATGATCCATAAGTTGCAGGAGTGCTCCACGGGATGTCTGATACTAGGGGGGGACTTCAACATCCCTTTGAACCCTCTGACAGACACTTCAAACGGAAACACCAGCATTAGGTACAAAACCCTGAAAGGCATTAAAAATCTTCTCCATTCTCTCGGGTTGATAGACTCATGGAGATTTCTCAATCCACACGGTCGGGATTACACGTTCTACTCTGCTCCCCACGAGAAATATACGTGGATAGATTACCTTTTCATAACCCAGAAGGATCTCTCTGCTCTTACTGAAGCCTGTATAGGCACACAATCCATATCCGATCAAGCCCCAGTAGCAGTAACATTAGACTTGACGAAATTTCCACCAAAGTCCCAGACATGGAGACTTAATTTCTCGATAATCTCAGATCCCATTCATTCACCCAAAATCAGGGAGTCCCTGATGGATTTTTTTGTCCAAAACAACACCCCAGGGATGGATCCATTGATGATTTGGGAGGCCCATAAATGCACCCTGAGGGGGGAACTAATCTCGATAGGTGCCCGACGGAAAAAAGATAGGGAAAGGGAGACCAAAAATCTGATAGATCGCATCCATAAGCTAGAATCCCTACACAAACAATCACTTGCAGTGGATACCGCTATGGAGCTGCTAGAAGCCAGGAAACAGCTACAGACACTTTTGACGCAAAAGCCAAAGTTTTTTATTTTTCAAGAAAAAGATCTATTATGAGGAGGGTAACAAGCCTGGTAAGACATTGGCGAGGGCATTACGAGTACACACTCACAGCAATAACATTCTAGGCATTAGACGGAAAAATGGCACACTAGACATCACCACAGAGGCGATTGCTAAGCACTTTCACACATTCTACTCTGATCTCTATAATTTACCACAACAGCACAAACAGCCGGGAATGAAAGGAGATAGATCGCAGATCATACGAGACTACCTAGATTAGAGTGGCCTTCCATCCCTTGATATCACGGAAGCCAGCTCCCTCGAAGGTCCAATAGACACGTCTGAAATTAGACTGGCTATTAAAAATCTGAAACTTGGTAAGAGTCCTGGACCTGACGGGTACAAGGCTATCTATTATAAAACGTTTGTAGATCTGTTGGCAGATCCCTTGGCGGCGGCCTTGAACTCCATGTCTGATCCCAGGGCTATGACTCCAGACTTAGTTTCAGCTTACATAACGGTCATACCGAAAGCGGATAAGGACCCTTCTGAATGTGCCACCTATCGTTCCATTTCCTTGCTGAACTTGGATGTTAAAATTTTCGCGAGAATACTTGTTGACAGACTGAGACCCTTTCTGGAAAAAGTAATTGGCCCTGAGCAGGTCAGATTCATGCCCGATCGCGAAGCCAAAGACAATGTCACCAAATCCCTGCTACTAATCCACAAAATTAGTTCCAGCGACACAGAGGGCCTTCTCCTGTCCACGGACGGGGAGAAGGCCTTCGACCATGTGGCATGGGATTACATGCTGTCTATTTGTAGACATATTGGACTGGGCGATAGGATGTTGGCTTGGATCTCTGCACTTTATCACAACCCTACGGCAAGATTAAAAATAAACGGCACTCTGTCAGAACGGGTACATATTGCGAATGGCACGAGACAGGGATGCCCTCTTTCCCCTCTCCTGTTCATTCTTTCCCTGGAACCATTTATTAGACAGATCAATGCAAACACTTCGGTAATAGGATTCCAGGTGGGGGAACAGGAGTTCAAGGTAGCCGCCTACACTGACGACTTGCTATTTTTTATATCTAGACCTCATATCACTCTCCCCAATCTTATGAAAGCTTTTGAACATTACGGTTATGTCTCAAACTTAAAGATAAATTACTCAAAATCGGAAGCCATGAATTTATCCCTGTCCAACCATTCACTTTCCTCTGTGAAGGAGAATTCGCCCTTCAAATGGGATCATAAAAGACTGAAATATTTGGGAGTGAACTTGACACCCCAAATAGCTGCAATTTAGGAACAAAATTCCCCCCCCTTCAAAAATCTATTGACAGCGACCTACGCAAATGGCATACCGGAACCTTCTCATGGTTCGGAAGAGCAGCCATTATTAAAATGGCAGTTTTGCCTAAGCTCTTATATTTAATGCGTACATTACCGATTAAATTGCCAGCCAACTTGTTCAGGAATCTGAGAGCTATGTTTTTGAAATTCATTTGGGCACATAAAAAACCAAGAATCAAATTTGAAACCCTACAGAGAGTGAAGGTATCAGGGGGACTAGGAGTACCTAATTTAAGGAACTACTAGAAAGCCTCCCACTTAACGAGGGTCATAGATTGGCATTGCCATCGTGACACTAAAGATTGGGTGAAACTAGAAATGGACCTTCATACCTCACCACTCACTTTTGCCCCTTGGCGACAATGGCATACATACCCTGACGATCTAAAGCAACACCCTTTAACAGGGGCCACCTTGAAACTAATTCATGAAATACCTAAAGACACAGGGATTACGTCCGCATTAGGCCCATTAACCCCACTGAGGGACAACCCGGAGTTCATCCCGGGGATAAGTAACTCTCACCTCAAGTCATCTCACAATGACAGACCCCTTTTGGCAGGGGACTGTTACCAATGGACCAAAATTCAAGACTATCAGGCACTTAAACAGAATGACAACGTGACTAACTTACCCTTTTGGACCTACCTACAAGTCAGAAGCTATATTAGCAGCAACCACAAGGCGGGTGACTTCTCCAGACCTCTAACGGACTTTGAGTCGGTGTGCCACTTGGGAGACCCAGTCAGTAGAACTACCTCAATTATTTATGCGTGGCTGCAGAATGCAAAAGCGCCCCTTGATGATGGACTCAGGAGGCGGTGGTCGGATGCGTTACAGGTAAACATAACTCCTAAACAGTGGAGGAACACTTGCATTTTATCACACAAGTGCTCTATTAGCACCAAAGTACAAGAGACAGCCTACAAACTGCTGACACAATGGTACTTAACCCCAGCAAAATTAAATAAATGGTTTCCTCTCCCTATGCCTGGGAGATAGTGGTTCCCTGCTGCATATCTGGTGGCATTGCCCCTTGATAGCCCATTTCTGGGACGCAGTCTGAGAACTCATAAAAACAATCACAGAAACCTTTCTAACACTGGATGCAGCATGCTGTCTACAGCACATATCAAGCTGGCCCTTAAAGAAATATAAGCGTTCGCTCACAAAACATTTGTTGAATGCTGCCAAATCCCTCATTCTAATTCATTGGAAATCAAGCTGGGTACCAACAGTGACGGATTGGCTCCATAGGGTCACAGAACTCTATGAAATGGAAGACACTCTTGCACAAGCAAACGAACAGGTTGAAAGCTTTCTTGAAACCTGGCGCCCATGGAATGTTTTTAAATATTCCCAAACCTACACCGACATCATCAATGTTCAGACTCTGACACCAGGCTAGAGCTGGTTCTGGTTTGGGTGCAATATTAGAACTACAACGGAACGGTCAGCTGGACAGCGTGGATGGTCTCCTACTGAAACAATTTAGAAGATGCATTGGTCATAAATTCTAACTTTCCTTCTCTTGTTACTGTTTTTTTTTCTACCTCTTTCCTTGATATAGCGAACAAATCAGCAGATTGATTCTACCAACACATATTTTAGATTGAGAGGACTAGACAAGAAGGGCTGTGATAGTAAAGGTTTATTAATACTGAGAAAGCATCGCACTGAGGGTCACAACCAATTGTACAGAATTCACCTTATGTTTTGATCTACACAATTTCACTATAGATAAACGTAAACTCAGGTCGATTTACTGAAATATATGTTTGGTTACAAGTTTAAATGTGGAATTATCTGATTCGTAATGATAATACAACTTCTAAATAAACTTCTTTTTTGCTGTAAAAAAAGGAAGTCCTTATGAAGCTTGGGGTTGATGTATAGAACTGGGATATTGAAATCAGGGACATTCAAATAGGTCAGTTCCCTCTTAGTAATGAGCCCTCCTTCTTGTGCTAAAGACAATTTCTTTCTTAGTTCCTCAACCAAAGTGGGAAAATGGGAAATTGAGAGCCTATTGTATATGTTACGATTACCTAATTGTCTTTTAACCTCTTGGACATAATTCTCCTCACTCATCAAAATCACGTTACCACCCTTGTCGCTCTTTTGAAAAATCATTCCTTTGGCGTTCTTCAGTTCATTTAGGGCGGCTCTTTCTTGTTTATTCAGGTTATCTTGATTGAAATCCTCCCAGTCTAGGCTTTTTAAAATATGGCTTACAAGATCAAAAAGTTGACCGATAACCTTATTTTTAGATAGGGGTAACATTTTTTTAGATTTGATTTTTAAATCAACCTGTCTAAGAGTTATAGTGTCGTCACCCCCTGGCAAATTGGTTTACACTGCTCCCTCATCAATAAGGGCCAGTAGATCTTCGATTGCTCTTTGGTCCTCCTCCTGTAAGGTTTCACGCGCTACCGGGCTGTTGTCCTGTTGCTCATGTAAATAGCGAAACAGTACCTTACAGAGAAACTAATTAACATCTTTAAAAACAGTGAACTCCTCCATATTTCGTTTAGAAGAAAAAGATAATCCTTTATTTAAAATCTGTAAATGCGATTTTTTTTTTAGGGGGAAGGAGGATAGATTAACCACCTTATTATCTGGGCATCCCAAAAGGGAGTCATAAGTTAGGTTCTACTTCAATGACTTCTGGTCCTGTATTTGCATTCTGTGTTTTCTTTTTCTCCTTCTCTTTCTATTTCTTTCAATGTCATCTTTTTTTGCTTCAAAATTCAGGATTTTTTTGTCGGGGACAGAGAACTGACCCGCACTTGTTCTAAAAAAATCACAGACCTAGCAGAGCTATCACTATCAAGCTCGCTGGAGGCCATATCTGTCTCAGGGCATGGGAAAGGAGATCTGCCTCATCTACGTCTAGATCTATTCCTGCCTTTTTGTGAGGATAGGTCAAAGATTTCATCTTTTTCCCAATCCAGAAGGTCTCTTTTAAATTTAGACTGTTTGGTGGTTTTAAAATTTTTCTGTACTCTGTCAATTTCTTTCTTAACCATGCAAACATACAGATATAAGAACATCTGCACTACATATGCATCATAATATGGATCATTAGAAGCACTGTGAATTCACTAGGTAGTGTAATAGCAAGCACTGTGGGGCCGGGCAATCCAGATAGAAGAGAGAGGCAGGTCACTACACTTGACAAAATCTAGCACATCAAAAATTCAAAAAAAATCTGAAAAATCCAATGGTCAAGATAAGCAGTCTAAAATGCTGGGGACAAACAGCAGGAAGAAAATGAACAAGCTGGTAAAGTTCCACCTCAAAGATACTAATTCGAATAGATCCAGAGAACAGGAAATAAACAGGCATCATATCAATCAGACATAAAGTCAACCCAATTTCCAGCAGGGAGCACAATTGGCAATACATGTATCTATAATGTGATCTACCTTATCCGGGTATGATGGTAGATGCTCTACAGACAGTAGACGTGACTGTGATCTGGCATATTATATTTTCTGTTATCCATTAGGCTGTAAAGATCAAACTGTGTCCAGGCAGCCAGATGAGAGATCACTATATTATCCTGCTATTGCTTGTTGGATTAATTGTGGCATGCACCGCATTAGACTTGGAGTCCCATCCCCCAGGGTGGATAGGGAGTGACTAAGTAACTGCACACAGCTTGAATAGGCGTGTGGTTAGCCGCTGGATACAATAGCCTGAATGGCTGTGTCCGAACTCTCGTGCCAGAGATCGTCCGTGCCTTGAATCCCAAACGGTAATGCAGTAGTGCATGGGGCGGCAGACGTTCAAAGGAGGGTGTGATGTCAATGCGTTTCACAGGGGAAACCCCCACTTCTTCAGGACTAGAGCCCCCTAACTGAGACGGATATAAATACCATTACTGGCTCAGTATCTTTCCTCTCATAGGACAGTCAATGTGGTTCAAAACAGGACTTATTATCTATTCAAGGCTCATGTAAAGAACACACAGACTGCAGGACATTAAGACAAGAACAATAAAGAAGACAGCATATAAGAATGCACAGGGCAAATAATTTGGGGCAAAATAAAATGAGATGAAACATGGGACAAATAAAATGGGGCAAATAAAATACCAGATGGACAGATTGCATATATATATATATATATATATATATATATATATATATATGTATTTAATTTATAAATACAGAATTTTTCTTTCTAGAGGAGCACCTTATCAAAGTCACCCCGTCTTTTACTTCGTTTAAAGGCGTAAAATCCCTTAACCATGAGTCCATCCAGTTTGGACTGGTGGTGAAGGAGAAAGTGCTGGGCCAATGGACTTTCACGTTGCTTGTGTTTAATTTTTACTAGGTGTTCGCCAATGCGTACACAAAGTTGACATTTAGTTTTGCCCATGTAGATCTTGTTGCAGGCACATTGCAAACTGTAAATCACAGTGGTTCTAGAGAAATTCGTCAACCAAGAGTCACTGGTTGTCTGAATAAACTCGGACTATGTGAGCATATTCGAAAGATTTGGGGCTCTACGTGCTACCATATGTGGATACCCTCCCACAATGCCCGACAAAGTAGGGCATCTAGAGAGAGTAGACCAATGCTTATTTAGAATCTCCCTCACTTGTGGCCATTGTGAGCCATATTGTGTAATGAATCTTACATGTTCTTGTTGTTGGTTTAGTCCTGGGAGAAAAGGGGGGGAATTGACTTTGTTGTTCTAAGAGTGAAGAACTGTCCTTGTTCATCACCCTTTTCTTAGCTGCCCTCAGAACCCCATGGCTATAGGCTCTTTCTCTGAATCTGGCATACATTTCATGGGCCTTCTTCTTAAATTGAATATCACTTGTACAATTCCTTCTGATACGAAGGAATTGGCCCATCGGGATGCCCTTCACCAGAGACCTGGGATTTCCCTAGAACTACTGGCATGTTCTCGTGTGGGCATTAAGAATGTTGAACGCACCAATGTTTTCTTTAATGCGAACTATAGTAAAATCTATACAATCAAAAGCCTAATTAATTGTGCCACTATGAAAGTTATTTAAAGTTTACAATATTCCTGAAACAAGATCTACATAGGAAAAACTAAACGTCAACTTTGTGTATGCATTGGCGAACACCTAGGACACAAGGGACCTAAAAGTCCATTGGCCCAGCACTTTCTCCATCACCACTAGTCTAAACTGGATAGACTGATGGTTAAGGGAATTTACGCCTTAAAACTAAGTAAAAGACGGGGTGACTTTGATAAAGGTGCTCCTCCAGAAAGAAAAATTCTGGATTTATAAATTAAATACTTTGGTGCCACGTGGACTTAACAAGGAGCTGAAGTTACAGGTCTTCTTAGACTAGCTGTTGTGTTTCCATGTAGCAACTATATTTTGCTTCACTGTATCCTAAATTGCATTGTATGTGCTTTATTCTGCATTTTTTTGGTGTCCCTGTTTATATGGTAAGATATCAGATGGAATATTTTTGGCAGCATTTGACATAGATGTTCTTACAATATATATATATATATATATATATATATATATATATATATATATATATATATATATAATCTGTCCATCTGGCATTTTATTTGCCCATTTTATTTGTCCCATACGTTTGGTTTGGGTAGTTATTTGTTGTGTGTCACTGTGGTTGGTTGCTGGTTTATTTTATTGTTTGCTATATTAGAGGTGTGTTTACTTTTTCTTATTACTTATCCTTTTAATAAATCATATTATTAATTTACATGCGTTTGGTTTTCTCCATTGCAGTCCCAACATTTCTGGTCATACCGGTTACTGACAGAGGGTAAGGCATCACATCTGGGAACAACAAGGGCTAACAGCTGCTTCACCTGATCTGTGTTGGTCCCTATGATTAGTGGAATTCCTGTGGACCCTGGCAACCGAGGACACACGATAGCCAGTGTGTCAAAGTCCTGAGGTTTCCCAGCCCTCAATGAATCACACAACAACTTGATCCACAGATATCTATCACAAGGGTTATCCTCCTTTTTAATACCCTGGATCTCTATATCTTTCAACTTTCGAAGGGGTATGTACAACAAATACTTCGAAAATTTGAAAATTTGGAAATCCAAAAATTCGAAATTCGGAAATTCAAAAATTCTAAATTCGGAAATTCGAAAATTTGAAAATTCGGAAATTCAGAAATTCGGAAATCCGAAAATTTCAGAATCTGAAAAAAGAAAAATCAGTAATATTCAAAATAATAACTAACTAATAATAACTAACTACTAAATTATTGGTATTGGAATTCCCTTTCAAATTTGGCTGTTTGTGAACGTAACAAATACAAATTTATCTGAACTTACGAATTATCCGAAATAACAAATGCCGCATCTAAACAAATGGAATGGAACAATTTGTTAATAAATAATAATAAAAAGGTTTTATTATTATTATTGTTATTTATTATTATTAGATCATTACGTTCCATTCGTTTACATATGACATTCATTATTTCAGATAATTTGTAACTTCAGATAAATTCGTACTCATTATGTTCATTAACAGCCAAATTTGAAAGGAAATTCCAATACACATAATTTAATATTTATTATTAGTTAGTTATTATTTCAGATTTTCGGGTTTTCAAATTTTCAGATTCTCATTCTTTTGAGTGTTCAGATTTTCATTCTTATTTTTGGATTTTCAAATTTCCTAAATCTCCAATTTCCCAATTTCCCAATTTCCAATTTCTGAAATTTCAAATTTCTGAAATTTCAAATTTCTGAAATATCGAATTTCCAAAAATTTTGAATTTCCGAAATTTCGAATTTCCGAATTTCGAATTTCCGAAATTTCGAATTTTCCAATTTCCAAAATTTCGAATTTCCGGATTTCCAAAATTCCGAATTTTCGAAATTCCGCAATTTTTGGATTTTCGAAAATTTAGAAATTTCGGAAATTCAAATTTTCGGAAATTGAAAATTTCGGAAATTCTGAAATTTCCAAATTAACGAATTTGTTCAAATTTTTTTAAAAATGAATTTGGAACTAAACGAATTGCACATGTCTAAAGCACAATATGACACTTCAAATTGGATTGGTTACCTTTACTCAGGTTGGCTCCATGAGTCCAGGCAGGAGGAGAGCAGAGGAATAACTCCCTTTGTTCTGTCCCCTGACACGACAGGCCCAACTTTAAACACTTTATTCAAGTCAACAAGTAATGACTTAACTTTCTAGATAAACAGGCAGGATCTTCCACAGCACGGTGAGAGGACAATGATGTCTGTATACAGTGTCCCAGAAATGGATAGCCTTATCCCTTATCCTTGTGGCACTTACAAGTGTCAGCAAGATGACTACCAGCAATGATGTCTGTATACAGTGTTGAAATTAACTCCTTCTGTGGTGCAGTGTCTCTGTTCCCTGAAGATGGGCAAAATGCACTCTCACCAAATCCTGTGGTCAAGGCCCAAACGAATGTCCAGGAACAGCAGGCTTTCCTGGCGACCTGACTAGTCACCTCACACTGGAACGTTTCACCGTCAGTGCAAGTGCACCTCGATATGCACCTGGAATCCCCCTCTCTCAAGCTGGATGTCCCAACTGGCAGTGGAGGTCTGAATCACATGGGGAGATCATCTGAGAGACAGCATCTCTCCCTTAGGTCTGATCTCTTTTACTGCTTCGAGGTGACTGAGAAATCTCTTCAGGAATTAAAATGGAGTCTTTTACTCTCCTCCCACAGAGAATGCTGGTCTTGGTAGTTTCAGTCACTATACAAGGTTATGGGGCTGCTCTGGGCTGGAACTTCATACTTCAGAGTCCTTTGCAGCTGCTTCCTGCAGCTTGTTAAAGTCCCTCTGATTGGCTACTGTAACTGCTCCTTTAATTGGCTTTCTTCCTCCTGCCAATAGGGACACAGGGGAGGCTACAGAGTGTGCAACTCTGTGTGAGTCAGCTTGCATACATTAGATTCAGTGAGTCAGTGAAACAGGGAGAAAGAGGGGGTGAAAAAGCCCATGCAGACATGACAGGCAGCTCTCTCCCTCTTTCAGGCTGGAAAGCCAATGTACATCGCGGCAGGGTTACAGAGTGAGATACCCACTACAATTATAATATCATTTTTTTTTATATTATTAATAATATTACTACTACAACTATAACTTCTATCTACAGTACTATGCTGACAATTCTCCTTCTGCCTATCCTTTATTTAGGAATATTTTACATTTAGGATCAAGTACATTTATTGTCATGGCTGACTTCTACTTGCTTTATAAAGCATTTTGTTATATCTGTTCGATAAGTGCAAAAAAATGTGTTGCTCCTGCAAGAAATTGAGTGTTGTCCCATGTCCTGTGCAGTCTGCACTGTTATGCCAAGCAGTTCAGCCCTGTTGACTACAGAATACATTCCTTTTGTTATGGAGATGAGCAAAGGTGGAGGTGTTTGGTAGCCCTAACATTACACAATAGATTACAGTGCACACATACAAAAATTACATTTAAATCCTGCAAGTCTATTTAGAAACACCTGAACAAACTCCTCTTTATGGGAGAACTGAAGGGACTCCTCCTATGAACTGGTGGACACTAACAAGAGGTAATGGAGGGGGGGGTGCTCCAGGCCAAGGAACCTGGTCAGAGTCCACACAATATACAAAGTCATACTTGGGGGGCAAACCCTAAAAATGTGTTTACACTCAAGATGGTGCTGCTATAAGACCAACAAACAGTACAAAATAGATTATAGCGCACACATACAAAGGCAATTTAAAAACACCTGAACATATTAAAAAAAAAATGTGGATTTGGTCACGCTATATGGTCATATAGTGCTAAGCCCACTTACTGCGTCATAGTACCCCATTATCAGTGGGTCCTACACTAGTAATAGAATGAAAGATCCTGCTTCTCAACCATGGGAGGCAAACTCCTCTTTATGGGAGAACTGTATGTGTGCGTTGTAATCTATTTTGTACTGTTTGTTGGTCTTATAGCAGCACCACCTTGAATGTAAATGCATTTTTTAGGGTGTGCCCCCCAAATATGGTTTTGTCCACCAGTTCATAGGCAGAGTGCCTTCAGTTCTCCCATAAAGAGGAGTTTGTCTCCCATGGTTAAGACACAGGATCTTTCATTCTATTACTAGTGTAGGACCCACTGATAATGGGGTACTATGACGCAATAAGTGGTCTTAGCACTATATGACCATATAGTGTGACCAAAGCCCCATATTTTTGAATATGTCCGGGTGTTTTAAATAGCCTTGCAGGGTTTAAATGTAATTTAAAAACGCATTTTTAGGGTGTGACCCCCAAGTATGATTTGGTAGCCCTAACACGCTTCCTTTTCTAGGGTAACAATGATGCTTCTCCATATATACAGTATAGTGAGTGAGCATTGCCACCCTATGTCAAGAAATGCGTTGCTGGCAGGATCAGCAGGTAAAAAAAGGTAGCAAGCATATAGTGTTTTCTGCTCATTTATGACTCTTGCTTTATATTTTATCTATGGTATTTTAAACATGGTGTCTGCTGGTTTGTTGGTGTCTTTATTGAAAACTACACATTTTTCCTTATGGGTCACTGGTGCTAGACACTATACCTCAGCTCTTTTTTTTTTATTTTTTCCTTTCTATTTTTCTGGGTAGATATAATATAATAAATATAATATAATTATTTTTAGCAAGTAATTCCATTTGCTGATGCACGTGGACACCATTTACACTAGGTGTACACATTCTGGCACTCTGTCTCTCTCTCTTTCCTGTGGGTTTTACTTTCTGGACACAGGTAGGTCACTTTGTCTATGTTTAGTAGGCTTTTTCCATTTGGAGGTGTTATCTTAGATTGCTATATAGCTGATTTGTAAGTATTGTTCTATTAATGGACATATATATATATATATATATATATATATATATATATATATATATATATATATATATATATATATCACATCTCCAACCTTCCCCCTGTTTTGAGGGAATTTTTGAACACATTCTATGAAGCTGTTATTTGGATTGCAGATTTTACAATGAGCATCTGTTCCTGATGAAGTGAGATTATTGTCACGAAGCACGTTGAGCTAAAGGATGTACCCATCATTATATTTTGTGAAAAACTTGGAAGAATGCAATCTATATATGTGAACAGTAGAATTTACAAACCAGCTTATTGTTTTAAAAATGATCTTATGTAAAATATTTTCATCTATTGCTCAAAAAATCTTTTTATGCAAATGTTGTACCTCATGTAAAGTCCCGTCGAAAAATATTTTCAGTTCTTTGTATATGGAAATAGGGGATGGAGGCATGACATTTGAGGCACCAGCACACAATATTATTTACAGTGGGGAAAATAATTATTTGATCCCTGCAGATTTTGTAAGTTTGCTCACTTACAAAGAAATGAAGGGTCTATAATTTTTATCATAGGTGTGTGAATGATCTCAAAGCAGTTGGGACTAAACAAACCATTGGTAACACAAAAGGCCGCCACGGACTGAAATTCTGCAGCACCCACAAGGTCTTCCTTCTCAAGAAGGCACATGTACAGGCCCATCTGAAGTTTGCCAATGAGCAAACTCTCTAAATCAGAGAAGAATTGGGAGAAAGTGCTGTGGTCAGATGAGACCAAAATTGAGCTCTTTGGCAGTAACTTGACTCGCTGTGTTTGGAAAAAGAAAAATGCTGACTATGACCCTAAGAACACCATCCCTACAGTCCTGTACTCAGGTGGGAATATTATGCTTTGGGGCTGTTTCTCTGCTAAAGGTACAGGCTGACTTTGCCACACTGAGGGGCCAATGGACGGGGTCATGTATTGTAAAATCTTGGATGAGAACCTTCTTCCCTCAGCCAGAACACTGAATATGTGTCACGGATGGGTCTTCCATCATGACAATGACACAAAACATACTGCCAAGGCAACAAAGGAGTGGCTCAAGAAAAAGCACATTAAGGTAATGGAGTGGCCTAGCCAGTCTCCAGATCCTAATCCTATAAAAAATGTATAGAGGGAGCTGAAACTTCAAAGTAACAGCCAACCTTAAGGATTTAGAGAAGTTCTGTAAAGAAGAGTGGACCAAGAGTGTGCAAACCTGGTCACCAACTACAAGAAACTTCTTACCTCTGTGCTTGCCAACAAGAGTTTCTCCACCAAGTACTAAATCATGTTTTGCTTGGGGATCAAATACTTATTTTACTCACTGAATTGCAACTCAATTTATAACATTTGTATCATGTGTTTTTGGTTGATATTCAGTCTCTATCATTTAAAATACACCTATGATAAAAATTATAGACCCTTAATTTCTTTGTAAGTGGGCAAACTTACAAAATCTGCAGGGGATCAAATGATTATTTTCTCTACTGTATATAAAAAAGGTAAAATATCTGAAAAAAGAGAAAATTAATGCAGATACTGCATTTATTGTGATTTTAAAGCCAGACTGATTTTTTTCCTAAACGTTATACTTGCCTGCTCTGTGCAATAGTATAGAATATAGCAGTCCCATAGACACACACACAGTGTGGCTCAGCCATGCCCCCAACCCCCCTCCCCTCCTAGCCATTGGCTCCTGCTGCTGTCAATTAAATGCAGTGAGGAGGAAGTGGGGGTGGGGCTAAGTTCTGCTGTGTAAGTCTATAGAGCGCAGCTCCATGGACACACAGCTCAGGAGCGCACAGACACTGTGTGCCTCCATAGCAAGTGGCTTGATATGGGGACACATGAAGAAAAGGAGGAGCCCGAATTGCCACTGGAAGACCTGAGAAGGGGAGGATCAGAGCCACTCTGTTGAATGCACAGAATAGGTGAGTATAACATGTTTGTTATTTTAACCTCTTTCCGACCGCCCCACGTACATGTACTGCGGTGCGGCAGCTCCTGTGTGCAGAATCACGTACAGGTACGTGATTCTGCACTTCCGATTCTGGTGCACACGCGCCACCTGTGACCCACTCCAATTACCGCAGGAGCCAATCAGCAGGCCTGGCAGATGCAATGTCCTTTGGCGCAAATCAATCAATATACGCTTATTGGAATTTTTTTTACCAAAAATATGTAGCAGAATACATATTGGCCTAAATTGATGGAGAAATTTGATTTTTTTTTTTTACATTTTTTTTTCCTGGATATATTTTATAACAAGTAAAAAATATTGTTTTTTTTTTTCAAAATTGTCTGTCTTTTTTGTTTATAGCACAAAAATAAAAATCAAATACCAAAAGAAAGCTCTATTTGTAGGAAAAAAGGACATACATTGTATTTGGGTACAACGTCACGTGACCACACCATTGTCAGTTAAAGTAACGCAGTGACATATCGCAAAAAATGGCCTGATCATGAAGGGGGTAAACCTTCCAGAGCTGAAGCGGGTAATTAAAAAATACATTTTTTACTTTAGTAAGTCACTGGTGAGGACTGGTAAGCTGCAATATATTACAGATTTGTTCTTGTGTTTGGATACACTGTAATGTATACTGAGATAACATAAAGTATATTTATGGTATTGCTATTTATACTACTTATTCCTTAGCATTCATGGTCAACTGTTTCCACAGCGGTTAAAGAGACAAAATAAGAAATGAAAACAAAGAGTAGTATGTGCAGTAATCCCGAACCTCTTGTACAGCTCTATGATTTACTACAACTTTGCTATTCTTGTCATGTAAATGTCCTACCCTTCTGCACACTCCTAACAGTTTCCTTGCATACTCAAGAATAAACTTCACTGAGTAGTGTAACACACACAAGACACTAATGCCAGTCTTTGGAACCTCTCTATCCCAATTACCAAATGAATCCGTACTTTTAAATTATCTGACGTTTGCAGGCAAATAAATCATGGAGGATGTCTCCTGTTTTTTCTTAGGTCAGGAGCGTGTTAGGACCTATCCCTAAGGGCCCTTTCACACTGGGGCGGGGGCGGCGTCGGCGGTAAAGCGCCGCTATTGTAAGGGGCGCTTTACCGTCGGTATTCAGCTGCTAGCAGGGCGGTTTTACCCCCCACTAGCTGCCGAGAAAGGGTTCAAAGCCAACGCAAAGCACCTCTACAGAGGTGCTTTGCTGGCGGTATAGCCGCGCCATCCCATTGATTTCAATAGGCAGGAGCGGTGAAGGAGTGGTATATACTCCACTCCTTCACCGCTCCGAAGATGCTGCTAGCAGGACTTTTTTTCCCGTCCTGCTAGTGCACCGCTCCAGTGTGAAAGCCCTCGGGGCTTTCACACTGGAGACAAAGCAGCGGCACTTTCGGGTCGGTTTGCAGGCGCTATTATTAGCGCAATAGCGACTGCAAACCGCCCCAGTGTGAAAGGCCCCTAAAGCTTTTAAGTTCCTTTTAGATCTGTGCCAAACATCAGCTGACCTTAATCCTGGCTCTGTGAAAGGCTGGAAATAAATGGTGTTTTTGGACCTGGAGTCCTATTCACAGAGGTTGAGAAGCTAGTCTGATAGCCTGTTGAGGCGCATCCTGGTCACATCATTTCTGGCCACTTTCACTTCACTACGGCGGTGGAACGCATGCCGATCAACCAAGCGGAAGCTGGGCGGCTGCAGACGTATCTGCTCAGTGCCAGGGAAAGGCACCCGCAAATGTAAGCAGCCACTTGGCATTGGTTTTCATCTATTTTTGAATTAATTGTTTTATGCTATGATCCCGTTTCTATATATTTTTAACCACTTCCCGACGGGCGCATGCTGATGTACGTCAGCAGAATGGCACGGCTGGGCAAATGAGCGTACCCGTACGTCCCTTTCAATTTACCGCCCTGCCATTGCGTGCGCGCGCCGGCCGGGAGCTCCGTGAGTCATGTTGCGGGTCCCCCGGACTCTATCGCGGCGGGGATACCCGCGATCGCCTCACGGAGAGGACGAACAGGGAGATGCTAATGTAAACAAGCATCTCCCCGTTCTGCTTAGTGACAGTGTCACTGATCTCTGCTCCCTGTAATTGGGAGCAGAGATCAGTGATGTGTCACACGTACCCACGCCCCCCACCAGTTAGTAACACTCCCCAGGACATACTTAACTCTTCCCTAGCCCCCTAGTGGTTAACCCCTTCACTGACAGTGTCATTTACACAGGAATCAGTGCATTTGTATAGCACCGATTGCTGTATAAATGATAATGGTCCCAAAAATGTATGTAAAATGTCCGATGGGTCTTCCATAATGTCACAGTCACGATAAAAAGCGCTGATCACCACCAATACTAGTAAAAAGAAAATTAATAATAAAAATGCCATAAATCTATCCCCTATTTTTTAAACACTATAACTTTTGCGCAAACCAATGAATAAACGCTTATTGCGATTTTTTTTTTTTTACTAGAAATATGTAGAAGAATACATATTGGCCTAAACTGAGGGAAAAAATGTTTTTTTAAATATTTTTTGGGGATATTTATTATAGCAAAAAGTAAAAAATAATGCGTTTTTTTCAAAATTGTCGCTTTGTTTTGTTTATAGCGCAAAAAAAAAAAAAAACTGCAGAGGCGATCAAATACCACCAAAAGAAAGCTCTATTTGTGGGGAAAAAAGGACGTCAATTTTGTTTGGGAGCCACGTCGCACGACCACGCAATTGTCAGTTAAAATGACGCAGTGCCAAATCACAAAAAGTGCTCTGGTCAGGAAGGGGGTAAATTTTTCCGAGGCTGAAGCGGTTAATGGGCTATCGTGGTGGAGAAACAACAAGGTTTCCAGCTACATCAACATTGGTATACCAGCAGGATTATTGACCCACTCAAACAGCCTGACCTGACCTTCTTTTTAACCACTTGCCTACTGGGCACTTAAACCCCCCTCCTGCCCAGACCAATTTTTAGCCTTCAGTGCTCTGACACTTTGAATGACAGTTACTCAGTCATGTAATACTCTACCCAAATGATTTTTTTTTCCTACAAATAGAGCTTTCTTTTGGTGGTATTTGATCACCTCTGGGTTTTTTATTTTTTGCGCTATAAATGAAAAAACACCAAAAATATTGAAAAAAAAAACATTTTTCTTAGTTTCTGTGATAAAATTTAGCAAATGATTAATTTTTCTTCATAAATTTTGGCCACAATTTATACTGCTAAATATCTTTGGTAAAAATAACCCAAATTAGTGGATATTATTTGGTCTGTGTGAAAGTCAGAGAGTCTACAAGCTGTGGTGCAAATCATAAAAAATTGATCACACCTGATGTACTTGCGACCCGAACAAGCCAGGAAAGTACAAATACCCCCAAATGACCCCTTTTTGAAAGTAGACATTCCTGGGTATTTAGTAAGATGTAAGCATGGTGAGGTTTTTGATGTTGTCATTTTTTCCCACAATTCTTTGCAAAATTAAGATTTTTTTTCCCCACAAAATTGTCATTGTAATAGGTTATTCCTCTCACATGACATGTGTATACTACAAATGACACCCCAAAATACATTCTACTACTCCTCCCGAGTATGGCGATACCACATGTGTGGGACTTTTTCACAGCCTAGCCACATAGAGAGGCCCAACATGCAGGAAGCACCATCAAGTGTTCTCGTAGCATAAATTACACATCTAGCTTGTTGACTACCTATTACGCTTTTGAAGGCCCTGGAGCACCAGGACAATGAGACGTGACACTGATGTGGCACTGATGACAGATGGCACTGATACGTGGCACTGATGACACCTGACACTGATGTGGCACTGATGACAGATGGCACTAATACATGGAACAGTTGGTAGCAGCGCTAACAATAGTGATATTTGACCCAAGTGCTTATACATAGACTGTGATAACTAACATAAAAGTACATAAGTTATAGAAAAAATGTCCATCTGTATACATAGAAAGTGCTCAAAACCTTAAACCAATGTAAATATTCTTCCAATTTATTGATTAAATGAATCCTCCACTGCAACCACCGTGATGACACCACACAGAATGCTCGCTTACCCCAAGGCAAGCTCTATGAGCCTGCGACCTGTTACCCGGCCAGGGCCTTTATCCAGAAGAAAATCAGGGGGGGCGATATTCCAGCAAACTCCACGAGGGTGGTCAGCAACGGTACAGATCTCGCCACACACGGGTTACAAAGGCAGCCAGATTACATAGCATTCAGATGCTCCCAAAAGGATTCAACATAGTGTAATACTGATAACCACCTTTTATTAAAAATTAGAATAACACTTACAATGTCTCAGAAGTATAAAAGCAGAGCAGCCGGCCGGCTAGTACAAACACCCGTCCTACAAATGGCACACGCAGAACGTCAGCACGTCAGCTAATACACGGCTAACTAACTAATACATGGCACTGATGACACGTAACACTGATGTGGCACTGATGACAGATGGTACTAATACGTGGCACTGATGACACATGACACTGATGACAGATGGCACTGATATGTGGCACTGATGACACATGACACTGATAACAGATGGCATATGACACTGACAGGTGGCACTGGGGACAGATGGCACTGACAGGTGGCACTGGGGACAGATGGCACTGACAGGTGGCACTGGGGACAGATGGCACTAGGGACAGATGGCACTGACAGGTGGCACTGGGGACAGATGGCACTGATGGGTGGCACTGGGGACAGATGGCACTGACGGGTGGCACTGGGGACAGATGGCACTGGGGACAAGTGGCACTGATAGGTACTGTGGGCACTGTATTTATTGTGTTTTATGTAGTTTTCACTCACTCTGTAGCACAGGTCGCTCTCCCTCCTCAAACGCGGTCTCTGTGTGAGGAGGGAGAGCCAGCAATGAGAGATGATCTCATATGTTTACATTTGAGATCATCTCTCATTGGACACGCCAATCAAGTGTTAAATGGCCGCTGTGATTGACCATTTAGCCCGATCTGTGATTGGCCATGTCCAAGGGATTCTTCCCCGATGCGCGCCCGCTGCGGCACAGGGAACAAATAAACAGGAGTACGTCCAGGGATGCCCTCCCGGCAATTAAGCACCGCGCTGTAGCCATCTTTCGGCTACAGCGCGGGCGCCTAGTGGTTAACTAAAGAGGTCACGGTGGTCCAGTGAGTAGGCATTTTACTCACATCCACCGAGTGATTTATATGAAGATTGCCAATGGTGATGATGTAAGGATTGGAGTCTTATCACAAAAGACACATGGACTTTGTTTTGATGAAATCTTGATTCACGGTTAGCATTATCATTAGCACTGGAGAACTATTATTATTCATGAATTGTTTTTTAATTGTTAACTTTAATTGTTGCACTTTAGCATGTATATTTACTAAGATTGTAATTATTTAACACTGAATAATACGTATCAACAGCACTCCCTATCACCATACACCCCAAATCAGGTAAAGTTAGCACTCTGCACTTTGAGAGGAGCAGCTTATTATATTTAAATAAATATACTAAAAGTATCCCATATATTATTTCTGTAGAGCGAGGTTCCTTAACTTTTACACAAGTTAGAACATGTCATAAACATGTTCACATGTCATAAACATGTCATAAACATAGACACATGTCATAAACATGACATCTAAAGCCTCAGTACAGTAGGTAGCTATCCTGGTAGATGCTGTCCTTAGTAAGTCACTTGTATTGTAACATATTAAAAATGAAATAGTCTGAGAAGGAACTGAATGCAGGGGCCTTCCTTTGCTTTTAATTTTGACATTCAATATGAAGACCAGGAATGCAGCCACATGTCAGGAAGAAATAAGGCTCTAGACTCCCTGCAGCTGAGTGAAGTCACTGTTTGGCTGCCTAGAGACATTCATGTGTACATAGAAATGTCTGAGGTTTCAGTCATCCTTCCCATTGCAGCCTTTTATTTCCTGCATATCAAGAGTAGGGATGGGCCGAATGACCCCTTGTTCGGTTCGCACCAGAACTTTCGAACATCTGGAAAGTTCGGTCCCGAATAACGAACCCCATTGACGGCTATGGGACCCGAATGTGAAAAATCAAAAGTGCCCATTTTCAAGGCTTATATGCAAGTAATTGGGCATACAATGGTTATGGGGGTCCGGGTACTTCCCTGGGGGACATGTATCAATGAAAAAAAAGTTTGTAAAAAAGTAAATTTTTAACCACTTGCTTACTGGGCACTTAAACCCCCCTCCTGCCCAGACCAATTTTCAGCTTTCAGCGCTGTCACACTTTGAAGGACAATTGCGCGGTCATGCTACACTGTACCCAAATTACATTTTTATAATTTTTTTCACACAGATATAGCTTTCTTTTGTTGGTATTTAATCACCACTGGGGTTTTTATTTTTTCCTAAACAAACAAAAAAAATACAGAAAATTTTGAAAAAAAAACATTTTTTATTGTTATAAAATTTTGCAGACAGGTAATTTTTCTCCTTCATTGATATGCGCTGATGAGGCTGCACTGATGGGCACTGATAGGCACAGATAAGGTGGCACTCATAAGGTGGCCCTGATGAGGCGGCACTAATGGTCCCTGATAGGTCGCGTAGATGGGTGACATAGATGGGTGGCACTGATGCGTGGCACTTATGGGCAGCACTGAAGAGCACTGATGAGTGGCACTGATCGGTAGCACTGATAGGTGGCACTAATGGGCCCTGGTAGGTAACACTTATAGGCTGCACTGGTGATGAGGCACTGATTGGTGGCATTGATAGGTGGCACTGTGGGCACTGACAGGTGGCATTGTGGGCACTGGTAGCTGGCACTGTGGGCACTGGTAGGCGGTGCTGGTGGGCACTGGTAGGTGGCATTGGCAGGTAGAACAGGTGGGCACAGATCACTCGGACGCAGCTCTCCGTGATCAGGACTGATGTACTGATGTCCCTCTCACAGCTGCCGGTGATCGGCTTTTTTTTCTCCTTACACTATAAGCGTGAGGAGAAAAAATAGCCAATTACCATCTCTGTTTACATCACATGATCAGGTGTCACTGGCTGACAGCTGATTACATGGTAAGGGGTCGAGATCGACCCCTTACTCCGATCTGTGGTCAGCTGTGTCTCATAGACTCGCTGATTACAGAGCGCACTGCATGTGCCCTGCAGGGGGCGCGCAGGCCGCTCAAGCATGGGAGGCCGTCATATGGCGGCCTCCCGGCAAGGTAGGTCCACGCTGTAGCCGTCATTCATCTATAGCATGGACGGGAAGGGGTTAAAGGAGCATAAAAATGAAAAATTCCTTTCAATATAGTGCCTGGGGGGTTCCCATATTCCACCTCTAAAGTGGCACATCTGTACTGTGTATAGAAGCTGCTGCAGCAAAAATTGCATTTATAAAGGGAATATGAAGTTCAGTTTTGGGCACCAGTTCTCAAAAAGGATATCGGGGAACTGGAAAAAGTGCAGAGAAGGGCAACCAAACTGATAAGAGGCATGGAGGAGCTCAGCTATGAGGAAAGATTAGAGGAACTGAATCTATTCCCTCTTGAGAAGAGGAGATTAAGGGGGGCTATGATCAACATGTACATATATCTCTCCCCAGGATGTCCAGTGATGGTACTCTTCATCCGTTTTTTTTTTTCCTTCTTTTTCTAATTTTTTCTTTTTCATCCCTGTTTACACCTTCACGACTGTTCTTAGTCAGTTGGAGCACATTTGTCAGATATTTATACACTGTTCGTTATACCTACCTATGCTCACATACTTTTTTACCATGTTTTTTCAGACCAGTTTTGATCAGATGTGCTTTTCTGCTTTCCATACATGGATCACTCCTTCCCCCTGGTCGTTTCCTGTGCTGTTCGCCTGGTCCGGGTGGGATGTCCCTGCCTCAGCCCTGAGTCAGACTTTGTCATTGGCAACCCTCACATTCATCTTCTGGCCTCTAATATATATTTTTTGGTTATCCACATAGGGATCCTTACCCCTACACATCTTTTATTTATTACTTATATTCACAGAGAATTTTGGCAACATACTCCTGATGAGTGAACATGAGCCACAAAACACGTAGAGTTTCTATACGTCAAGACAGTCTGATCCTGATGCCGCGTACACACGATCGGACTTTACGGCAGACTTTGCTCGGCAGACTTTACGGCAGACTTTGCTCAGCTAGGTGCGCCGGACTTAAAAACGGACGGACTTGGACACACAATCACTCCAAAAGTCTGCTGGTTCTGAACACGGTGACGTACACCACGTACGACGGGACTATAAAAATGAAGTTCAAGCACCACTACGGCACCCTTTGGGCTCCTTCTGCTAATCTTGTGTTTATCTCGTGTTAGTAGAAGTTTGGTTAGAGACAATTCGCGCTTTTCACACTTCAGCCAAAACTAGATCGTTTTCTGCGGTTCAGTTTGTGCTTGTGAGGTTTGTATCTGCTTTTCAGTGCATGTTGGTCAGTTCGTAACCTGCCTAGCAGGCCGTTCTGGTCCGCTCGTTCCTGATTTTCAGGTCGTTCTTCATAGGCCTTGCTGTTCTTCAGTGCGTTTGTTATAAGTTTGTTTGTTTGACCAGCCGACCGTTTTGAAGCCATGTCGCGTGGACGTACTCATTCTCGAGTTCGTGCTGCATGGGGACTTGGTGTTGGGGTTAATACTTTGACCCAGTCCATGAACAGGGCGAGGAGGAGTTCATGGATGAAGAATTGGTTGCGCCAGCGTGACCAATTCTCGCATATGCCTTTGCTCCGTGAGATCCGTGAAAATAATACTGAGGATTTCAGCAATAGGTTGTGGCTCCGGGCTTTCCTCCGCGCTACTTCCACTGAATCTCTCCGCCATCTTTCTCGATATACTCCCACTGGGCAACGAAGAGTGAAGGGGTGGGGACAAATCGTACTAAAGAACGTCAGGGGCGGGCGACGCAAGCGGAGAATGACACATGCGCAGTGTATATAAAGCTATTACGATGGCCTACGTATGTCCGTGCGGAAGTAGCGAGCGTCAGAAACGAAGGTAAGATTAAACGTGGTGGTGTGTGTGTGTGTATATGTGTCCCCTAGATTCTTCACAAAATAATCCTGGGAGTTCTGACTGACATTCCAGTTTTGATCTTGTGTCTTGTCTTTCAGCAAAAATGAATCCCTTTAAAGAGGCTGATTTTTTGTCCAGATTTATCGATTTATATCAGGAAAACAAAAACCTGTGGGAGGTCAAACACCCACTATATTTCAATCGAGCTGTAAGGAAGGCAACACTGGGCACACTTTTAGAATTTGTGAAGACTCGAGTCCCCCAGGCAGACCTCAAGTTTGTGGACAAGAAAATTGGTATCTTGCGAAACATGTATAAGCGGGAACACAATAAAATCCAGGAGTCGCTCAGATCCGGAGCAGCAGCCGACCAAGTTTATGTACCCAAGTTGTGGTACTACCACAAAATGTGATTCCTGGATGACCAAACAGAAGCCAGGCAATCACTTTCGACCCTTCCCCCCACCCTTCCCTCCAGCCTACCCTCCAGCCTTCCCCCCACTCTTCCCTCCAGCCTTCCATCCACCTCCACCCCAGCTGAGGAGTCCCAGGAAGAACTGGGCCTTTTCATCCTTGATGAAGTGGATGCGCCCAGCTTCAGCCAGGTATCCTTTTTTGTGGAATTTGTGATTGTGTAAATGTTATTAATGATGTTAACGTCTAAAATTTTTAAGTGCTTCATAAAAAATGACTTCATCACAAATATTAATATGTAGACATATCACTAGACAGTAGTGGCCAAAAATATACTTCTGCATAGGTGTGTGCAGCCTCTTGCATTAGGGTGTGCACCCCAAAGCTCAAATACATATGCATGTGTATATGTACTGATGGTGTCAGTAGGGCAGTGGACAGTATCATTAGTTTTATTTTATTTTTAAATAAATTAACGTATTTTGTAACATTTTTTTAGGGGATGAAATATCAGTGGTCTAAACAGGGGGGAATATGCACCACACAAGGTGATTAGGGTGTGCCCAGGCACACCTGGCACACCCTGTGTGCACGCCTATGTACTTCAGATATTGTTGAATAATGGTGGGGTCAAATGCTGGAAATGCTGGAATAATGGTGGGGTGAAATAGATAGCCTTTACTATTTGTTTAGAATTATATTTGCAAGTCATGAGCTGAAAATTGTGTGTGATTGCGTAACACAAAATTACAACTATGTCCCTTTTTTTGACACAGGATGACCTCAGCCAGGAGGAGGCCTTGACCAGTGGGAGAGAGGAGGCCTTGCCCAGTGGGAGAGAGAAGGAGACCTTGCCCAGTGGGAGAGAGGAGGAGGCTGTGGCTGGGCCCAGTAGAAGCCGCACGGAGTGTCAGGTACCTCCCCTCCGCATTATCACCAAAAGGCCCAGAAGAATGACACAAACTGAGGAGGAATCCCTAGCCCTCATTCGTGAAGCCAGCCAAATAATAAGCATACCACCCAATGCAGAGGAGGCGTATGGGACATATATGGCCACTGGATTGCTGGAACTGGAAAAGGGGCAACACCTCCTCTGTGAGGGTTTGATTTTTCAGGCCTATCAGAAGGGCTTGAGAGGGGAGCTTACTGCTACAACCTATCTAGCAGATGAAGCCACTCCTCCTCCTCCTCCTCCTGCCCCAAGTACACCAGCAGAGGCACAGCCTCCAAGGAAGGCTGCAGCGAAGCGTGGAGGGAAGGCTGCAGAGAAGCGTGCAGGGAAGGCTCCATGGAAGACTCGAAAGTGATTGCCTGGTTTCTGTCTGGTCTGACTGTGCTCCCTGTGCTCCCTAGTCTCAAGATAACAATTTTCTTGTCCTAAAACTTGATGTGTGTCCTGGGGGACGAAAGGATTCACAGATTCCAAAAGTGTCTCCAGTGTTGCCTTCCTAATTTTTTGTTAACCAAAATAAATGGATTTTTTAGTTACCTTACATTATTGACTATGTGTTTTGATTTCAAAACGACATTTTGTTTGGGAGTAGGCAGGTACAGGTCAAAAAGACTATGTGGTTGATTTAATAAAAGCAAATAGACTGTGCACTTTGCAGAGTGCAGTTGCCCTCTGCAAGTGCAATTGCTCCAGAGTTTAGGAAATGAGGTAAGGCTTGACTTTGCAAAGAGTACCCAATCCTGTGCAAGGAAAATTCAAAAATCAGCATTTTTGCTTGCACATGATTGGATGATGGAAGTCAGAAGAGCTTCGGCTCATTTACTAAGCTCTGGAGCAACTGCTCTTGCAGAGGGCAACTGCACTTTGCAAAGTGCACAATCTTTTTCCCTTTAGTAAATCAATCCCTATGTGTGTTTGTTCCAAAAGGCTAAATCATTTAGAAAATCTAGTGCAAAGTACTAGTGAAAAGTGCACTTTAGAAATTGCACTGCAAGTGCACTTGTTGGAAGTGCAGTCGCTGTAAATCTGAGGGGAAGAGCTGAAATGAGGGGAAGCTCTGCTGATTTTATCATACAATCATGTGCAAGAAAAAGGTTTAAATTTTTTTTGTGGTTCCTTGCATGTGCCCCTCGGATCCACAGCGAAGGCACTTCAAAATGCTCTTTCTGTGCAATTCCAAGTACAATTTGCACTTGTAGTGAAAAATGAATTTGCCTTTGGAAAATAAACCCCCCTATGTCTAATTAACAAGGGACACCAACCTCATTAAAATAACACAAAATATTAGGGTTATTGTGGTAACTTGAAACTACAAAAATAAAATTAAAAAAAAAAAAACATTTTGTATAATTTAGCACACATTGTAAAATAGATAGTGTTTAAATCTAAAAATCCTAAATCTAATTTAATACTTTGTTTATGGAGATCTGGCTTTTTAAAAATATCATATTAGTCATGGCATGAGGATAAATCATGAAGAAAGTACTTTGTGATAACTCTGTGTGAATAAAAAGCACCAAAACAACTTCATTCCTCTTGCATTATAAAGAAAAAAAAGCGCTGTATTAAAAGATCACAGAAGAGGAATGTGCTAGCTTCGATACGAAGGCTAGTTTTACCAGACCGAGCGCTTCCGTCTTGTAATTGCTTCAGAGCATGCGTCAGTTTGAGTTCGTCGGACTAGCACACAGACGACCGGTTTGTCCGCTAGAAAGAAGAATCCGTCGGATAGATTTAAAACATGTTTCAAATCTAAGTCCGTCCAACTTTTGAGCAAACAAAGTCCGCTGGAGCCCACACACGATCAAATTGTCCGACTAAATCCAGTACGCCGGACCAAGTCTGCCGTAAAGTCCGATCGTGTGTACGCGGCATTACATTTTATATCTATCATGCATTTGTCTATTCTATTGCACCATGTATTGTTTTTTATGAATTTATCATAATAATCATGTGCCATATGTCAGCTCATCAATCAATTTTTATTCTGTACCTTGTATTTCGCTAAACATGAAATGTGCTTCTTGTCAGGGCTGGGCTCAGCCCTTACTTCTCAAAGCTGGCCATTCAGCTGTCGGCTAATTGCCAGCTCCTTTGTCTCCACAGTGACTCACCTGTTGATGATATCCTGATTGTCAGTTCTGCCTACTTAAGCCATCCAGCCCAGATGATCTCTGCTTTTGCCTTGGTCACTTCTCTAGAGACACTTTCCTGTGTTCCTGTTAAAGACTTGCTTGGCTGACATTCCTTCTGGATCCAAATCCTGCTTGCTGTTCTACTACGCTCATCTGTGGCTCCCTGACGTTCTGGCTTGTCTGACTATCCGTTCCCTTTCCTGAACTCTGGCTATGTTTTGATTACGTTTACTCTGTTTACCTTTGTATTATTATTATTATTATTATTATTATTATTAAACAAGTGTGATTTAACTGTAATTCTGTCTGAATTCAGTCTGAATTATGGTTTCTGACAGTAGGCAAAGGCCATGAAATCAGAAGATGCAGTCAATCCACTTGTTGGTAATATTTTTTCCAGATTGAATGAGCAGGATCACCACATGGATCAGTTTGCCATGGTGTTACAAACGCTCCTGAGTCGCACAGCTCACCTGGAATCTCCCACTGTGGCTGCTCCGGTACAACCTGTGTTGCAGGCCATCCCTGTTGCTGCTCCAGTCTCTGTGCAAGCACCCGCTTCGAGTATTACCTCTATAAGAGGTATGTCTGGTCCCGCTACACTTCCCCAGCGATTTGGGGGCGATCCAGTCCAATGCAGAGGGTTTCTCAACCTGGTTGAGATATACTTTAAGATGCTGCCCCAGGTATTTCCCACGGACAGAATCAAAGTAGGTTTCATGATATCTTTGCTTTCTGAGAGAGCCTTGGCCTGGGAAAACCCTCTATGGGAGACGCAAAAAACTGTTGTCTTGAGTTACCCAGAGTTTGTGGCTTCTTTTAAAAGGGTATTTGACGTTCTCGCATGCTCCGCTTCTGCTGCCAAGTGCCTCATGTCCATCAAACAGAGTACGAGAACTGTTGCAGATTACATCATTGAATTCCGTACTCTGGCAGCAGAGGTTGCTTGAAACAATGAGGCCCTCATGGCTGCTTTTTATCATGATCTCTTGGATACCATCAAGGATGAGATAGCAGCCCGAGATATACCCAATGAGCTGGAGGAGATGATCACGTTTGCCATCCTCATTGACTCCAGATTCAGGCAAAGACTTCCTTTTAGGGAGCGCTTGCAGGAGGCCTCCTGTACAATTGTCTTTGAACTTTGCAGTCCCACCCTTGCCACCCTCACCTCCCATGCCTCCTGGTACTGAATCGGTCTGTGAAGATGAACCCATGCACTCGGGCTTCACACGCCTCTCTCTGCAGATGAGAGAACCCTTAGGAGGAGGGAGAGATTGTGCCTTTATTGTGACCAGGAAGGTCACTTTTTGAAGTATTGTTCTTCTCGTCCAGGGAACGCCCGAACCTTGAGGTCCAGTCACGGACAGAATTTAGGTGGCATTGTTTTGTCCCCAGTTATCCAGAAGGGTAAGCCCCTGGTTTTGGTTACCCTTTCTTGGGCTGAATCTTCCTTCGAGATACAGGCTCTAATCGACTCTGGGGCTGCAGGCCTGTTTATTGATGCTGCTTTTGTATCGAAGCACTCGATTCTGCTGCAGCTGCGTGACACTACACTTGCCATTGAGGCTCTTGACGGGAGACCTCTACAGCCTGCCCATGTGACTCATGAGGCTGTTCTGTTGTCCATGACCATAGGGGCACTTCACCATGAGATAATTCAATTCCAAGTCATTTCCTCACCTAAGTTTCCTCTGGTTATTGGTTATCCTTGGTTATGGAGACACAACCCCTCTTTTGTGCTCAGGTTCTCCCCTGGTCACCACAATGCAGTAAGTCATGCTTCCAGAAGGTAGCCAAGGTCCTGTGCACCTCTTCACTCTCCTCCCTGCCGGAGGAGTACTGCTATTTTAGCAATGTCTTTGACAAAGATCAAGCCGGTAGTTTGCCTCCACATTGGTCATATGATTGAGCAATTGACCTTCAACGTGGTGCCATACCCCCTCATGGCCGGGTTTACCCTTTGTTGGTCTTGGAGGATAGGGCCATGGAGGAGTATGTTGCAGACCCGGGTCTCTCTCTCTCGAGGTTTCATCCGCAAATCCTCGTCTCCTGTTGGTGCTGGTTTCTTCTTTGTGAAGAAGAAGAGTGATTAACTGAGACCTTGTATTGATTTTAGGGGTCTTAAACGTTTCACGATTAAGAATGCCTATCCGATTCCATTGATTGCGGAGTTATTTGACCTCCTCAAGGGAGCAACGGTTTTCACAAAGCTTGATTTGAGAGGGACATACAATCTCGTGGGGATTAAGGAGGTTGACGAGTGGAAAACCGAGTTTAATACAAGAACAGGCCATTATGAGTACCTCGTAATGCCTTTTGGCCTTTGTAACGCCCTTGCAGTTTTCCAGGAATTTATTAACAATGTCCTCTGAGATTTGTTGCAGTTATGTGTGGTGGTTTATCTCGACGATATCCTCATATTTTCCAAGTCCCTGGAGAGCACCACACAGATGTCTGTCGTGTGCTTCAGAAACTAAGAGAGAACAATCTCTATTGTAAATCGGAGAAGTGCAAATTCCATCGTGAACAGGTTAAATTCCTGTAATTTCCACTGCTGGTTTTTTGATGGACCCAGAGAAACTTTCAGCAGTCCTACAGTGGCCCCGACTCGCTTTGCCAACTATTATAGGAAATGTATTCGTAACTTCTTGTCTCTGGTCAAGCCCCTGACTGATATGACCAGAAAGGACGGTAACCCACAGAGTTGGTCTCCGGAGTCCATTAAGGCCTTTGAGAGTCTCAAGGCTGCCTTTGTTTCTGCTCCTGTGTTGGCACATCCTGATCCTATGTTACCTTTTATCCTTGAGGTTGATGCTTCTGAGACTGGAGTTGGCACCCTTCTGTCTCAACGTCCTACCTCTGAGAGCGCTATGCATCCTTGTGGCTACTTTTCCAAGAAATCGTCACCTGCAGAGTGCAATTACGAGATTGGGGACAGAGAGCTGTTAGCGATCATTTTAGCCCTGAAAGAATAGAGACATCTCCTCGAAGGTACCACTGTGCCAGTTCTCATTCTTACCGACCATGAGAATCTCACATTCTTGTCTGAGGCTAAACACTTCTCTCCCAGAAGGGCGCGATGGGCTCTTTTCTTGTCTAGTTTCAATTACATTGTCTCATTCTTACCTGGTACTAAGAATGTAAGGGCTGACGCTTTGTCACAACAATTTTCCTCCACTTCCAAGATGGAGTCGGTTCCGATTCCTGTGATTCTTCCTGATCGTATTCTGGCTACGGTTCGCACCAGTCTCACTTCTCCTTTGAGTGACAAAATTCTTGCTGCTCAGGTCCATGCTCCTCCTGAGAAACTTTGTGACCACTGTTTTGCCCCAGAGAGTCTCCGTACTGCCATGCTCCAGACTTACCATTCTCCCAAGGCTGCTGGCCACCCAGGGAAGAATCAACTCTTTTGGGCCATTTCCCAAAATTCTGGTGGCCTAGTCTACGTGCTGATGTAACTGCCTTCGTAGCTTCCTGTTCCATGTGTGCTCAGAGTAAGACTCCACGACACCTTCCAGTGGGCCTCCTACAACACATACCCAATGGAGAGAGGCCCTGGACCCAACTGTCTATGGATTTCATTGTGGAGTTACCCAACTCCCAGGGCAAAACAGTTATCCTTATGGTGGTTGACCAGTTCTCGAAAATGTCCCATTATATTCCACTTAAGAAGTTGCCCACTTCTAAGGAACTGGCTTCCATTTTTGCTCGGGAGATCTTTCTCTTACATGGGCTACCCAAGGGGATTGCCTCGGACAGGGGTAGTCAGTTTGCGTCCCGGTTCTGGCGAGCCTTTTGTGCACAGTTGGGAATTCAGCTTGCTTTCTCCTCTGCGTATCACCCGCAGTCTAATGGGGCCGCAGAGCGAGCCAATCAGTCCTTGGAGCTATTCCTACGTTGCTCTATTTCTGACCATCATAACAACTGGTCAGACCTCTTACCATGGGCGGAGTTTGCTCACAATAGTGCCTTGATTTCTGCTTCCCGATTGTCCCCGTTTGTGGCGAACTATGGTTTCCAACCTTATATGTTGCCTGACTCATTTGTTCCGCAGAGTATTCCTGCATTAGAGGAGCATCTCCGTGGTCTTCGTTCCACTCGGGCACAAGTCCGGGAGGCTTTGCGGCATGCTAATGATAGGTACAGACTCCATGCTGACCGCAGATGCCTGCCTGCGCCTTCCTACCAGGTTGAGGACAGAGTCTGGCTGTCATCTCGCAACCTCCGACTTCGTGTTCCCTCTCTGAAGTTCAACACCTCGGTTTATTGGGCCTTTCCATATTCTTTGCAGGATTAACCCAGTGGCTTATGCATTAGACGTTCCTTCTAATATACGTATCTCAAATGTATTTCATGTCTCCTTATTAAAACCTTTGTCTGCAACCGCTTTACCATCTTCGGTGCCTTGTCCTCACCCTGTACAGGTTGGGAACCATGAGGAGTATGAAGTACAGTCCATTATTGACTCCTGTAGGTTCCATGGGCGCTTAGAGTACCTGGTACATTGGAAAGGGTACGGTCCAGTGGAACACTCTTGGGTCTCATCCTCGGACATACATGCCCATGTCCTCCTCTGTGATTTCCATAGATGTTTTCGCCTCAAGCCTGGTGGCCCTCCAAGGGGGAGGGGTCATTGAGGAAAAGCTGGCCGCTCAGCTGTCGGCTAATTGCCAGCTCCTTTCTTTCCATGGTGACTCACCTGTAGATGATATTCTGGTCATCAGTCCTGCCTACTTAAGCCGTCCAGCCCAGATGATCTCTGCCTTTGCCTTGGTCACATCTCTAGAGACGCTCTCCTGTGTTCATGTTAAAGACTTGCTTGGCTGACATTCCTTCTGGCTCCAGACCCTGCTTGCTGTTCTACTACACTCATCTCTGGCTCCCTGACAATTTGGCTTGTCTGACTATCCGTTCCAGTTCCTGAACTCTGGCTATGTTTTGACTACGTTTACTCTGTTTACCTTTTTATAAATATTATCATTATTATACGAGTGTGATTTAACTGTACTTCTGTCTCAGTCTGATTCATGGTTTCTGACACTTCTACGATAAATTTTTGAATAAACTTTATAATACATTTTCTATTTTTGCAATTTCATTTTGTAAAATGCCTCATTTAACCACTTCCTGCCCGGCCCATAGCAGATGACAGCCGGGTGGTGGTTCAGTTATCCTGACTGGGCGTCATATGACATCCAGCAGGATAACATGCCGCCGCACGCCCGCGGGGGGCGCGCATCACGGTGATCGGTGGAGCGATGTGCCAGTCTGATCACGATGTCAATAGGAAGAGCCGTTGATCGGCTTTTCCTCACTCGCGTCTGACAGACGCGAGTAGAGGAGAGCCGATCGGCGCCTCTCCTGACAGGGGGGGTCTGCGCTGTTTATCAGCACAGTCCCCCTCAGATGACCACACTGGACCACCAGGGATCGCCACTAGGACCACCAGGGAAGGGGCAACATGTGGATGTCCAGGTATGTACCCCATGGCCATCCACATGTGCCCAGTCAGTGCCCAATCTGTGCCAATCAGTGCCCACAAATGGACACTGATTGGCACCATTATATTGCCGTGATGCCCAGCAATGCCACCCTTAGGGGCATCAGTGCCACCAATCAGTGTCATCAGTGCCACCCATCAGTGTCCATCGGTGCCACCTGTCAGTGCCCATCCGTGCCCATCAGTGCCCACCTATCAGTGCCACCCATATGTACCCATCAGTGCCACCCATAAGTACCCATTAATGCCACCTACGAGTGCCCATCAGTGCCGCTTATGAGTGCCCATCGGTGCCACCTATGAGTGCCCATCAGTGCCGCATACCAGTGCCACCTATCAGTGCCTATCAGTGCTGCCCATCATCAGTGCCCGTCAGTGCCACCTCATCAGTGCCCATCAGTGCTGCCATATCAGTGCCCATCGTTGAAGAAGAAAACGTACTTATTTACAAAAATTTTTAACAGAAACAAAGAAAAACTTGTTTTTTTTTCAAAATTTTCTGTCTTTTTTTACTTGTTGCACAAAAAATAAAAACTGCAGAGGTGATCAAATACTACCAAAAGAAAGCTATATTTGTAGGAACAAAATGATAAAAAAATAGTTTGAGTACAGTGTAGCATGACCGCGCAATTGTCATTCAAATTGCAACAGCGCTGAAAGCTGAAAATTGGCCTGGGCGGGAAGGTGTCTAAGTGCCTGGTATTGAAGTGGTTAAAGTCCCATGAACAGCATTTTTGCTTGTATGGTCCATATAGTGAACTTGGTGTTGAGTTATTCACTTTAAGGTTATCACAGAGGACAAGGGGGCACTCTTTACGGCTAGAGGAAAAAAGATTTCATCTCCAAATACAGAAAGGTTTCTTCACAGTAAGAGCTGTGAAAAGGTGAAATGGACTCTCTCCAGGGGTGGTTCTGGCAAGCTTAGTAGATTGCTTTAAAAAAGGCCTGGATTCCTTCCTAAATGTACATAATATAACTGGGTACTAACATTTATAGGTAAAGTTGATCCAGAGAAAATCCGATTGCCTCTCTGGCGATTAGGAAGGATTTTTTTTCCTTGCTGTAGCAAATTGGAGCATTCTTTGCTAGGTTTTTTTGCCTTCCTCTGGATCAACTGTGGGTGAAGGATTGTGTATATGAGATTGTATTTATTTTTATTTTTTTGGTTGAACTAGATGGACTTGTGTCTTTTTTTCAACCTGACTAACTATGTAACGCCCAAAAAAATACATTTTCCTTGCAAGCTTTTTTATTTTGTAAGCAACGGCTTGGGGAGCCAGTCTGTATGATGAAGCCACAATGTAGTGCACAGGGAACAAGATTAAAGATTTTCTGGATAAATTATGGTGTCTCTACCACAGACTTTGGATTTCTACTTCTGTAACGGGTGCGCAAAATTGTTCTTGGGGAGCCAGTCTGTATGATGAAGCCACAATGTAGTGCACAGGGAACAAGATTAAAGATTTTCTGGATAAATTATGGTGTCTCTACCACAGACTTTGGATTTCTACTTCTGTAACGGGTGCGCAAAATTGTTCTTGGGTTGTTGGTGGCGCCTTCACATCGTAACCCTATAGAGGTACTCTTGATGAAAGCAAGAATTGGCCTTGCTGTCAAAAATTGGAATGATATGCACCTGTCGAACAGGTGTGGAAAAAATGTTTGACAGTACATGCCCAGCATATAAATGCAAGCTTGTCAAAACTGCTGGCTCTACAACTTCTGCCTTTCAGCCTGGTGGATTCTGCCCCTTTCCGTGAATGTGCTGTACCACAATGAAAGTTTCCCACTCGCTATTTCTTTTCACATAAGGCCATTCCAGCTCTCTACCATCACGTGGAAGGCAATGTTGTGGCATCGCTGGGAAAGGTAGTCAGCCGCAAAGTCCACGTTACTGCTGGCACGTGGTCCAGCAAGCATGGGCAGGGACGATATATTTCATTCACAGCACACTTGGTAACTCTTCTTGCAACTCAGAAGGATGTAGGACAGGGCTCAGTGCTGCAGCTTGTTGTGCCCCCACGTCTCCATACAGCTGGTGATGATGTGAGATTTGTCAGCTCTACCCCCTCTTCCTCCTCCTCCCTGCCCTCCTCTGCTGAATTGTTCTATGAACCTCAAGTACCCCCTAAGCGTTCAAAGGGCTATTCAATGAGTCAGGCTAAAAGGTGCATGCAGTGCTTCAGTTGGTGTATCTAGGGGACAGGAACCACACTGGAGCAGAGATTCTTGCAGCTCTGCAGGGACAGGACCAGAGGTGATTCACGCCATGCCAGCTGGAGCCAGGAATGGTGGTGTGTGATAATGGCACAAACCTCCTGTCCACCCTTAGACAGGGAAAGGTGACACATGTGCCATGCCTTGCACATGTCCTCAATTTGGTGGTGTAGTGTTTCCTAAATAGGTACCCAGGGTTGGAAGATCTACTAAAGCAGCCCAGAAGAGTCTGTAGCCATTTTAGGTGATCATACACAGCCACAGAGGAGGATTTCAGGCAGTTTCAGAGGCATTGAAGCAGAGGAAGACATATGTCAAACAGTAAGAGATGGTTTTCCATCCCCAGAACCCTTGGGAGTAGTACGTTGCTAGGAGGAGGCAGTTCCAGATACTGTAATCCTCAGTGACCCCGAGAAGTCTGCTTCTCATGCCTCCGCAAATTTGCTGTGCATGGGCTCCCTCATGTTTCAAAGCTTGCGGTTCATGCCCTGCTGCCTTCAAAGGTTCAAGCCGATGGTATCACCTCCTAAAAACGTGCATTGTACTCAGCAGCATAATTATCCAGTGCACATTAATTTGGTTTATTCCATAATTTTAACTCTTCAAGTGCATGCAATAGTATGTAATTGTTCAATAATATTATGGTGTGGAGTTCCAAAAATCTGGCCATTCAAAAATCAAGGTAAATAATGGCGTAGGGTCCCCCCCAGTACATACCAGGCCATTCGGGTCTGGTATGGGCTTTAGGGGAGCCCCTTGCCAAAATTAAAAAAAATTTGACGTGGGGTCCCCCAAAAATCCATACCAGACCCTTATCCGAGCATGCAGCCTGGAGGTCAGGAAAAGGGGGGACGAGCGATCGCCCCCCCCCCCTCCTGAACCATACCAGGCCTCATGCCCTCAACATGGGGAGGGTGCTTTGGGGTCCCTTTGGGGATGACATTATCAGAGACCCCACCCCCCTTGTGACACCACAGACCCATCATGCCCCAGGCGGTGAAGTCACAAGGAGAAGACCAGAGGAAGAAGGAGAAGACCAGAGGAAGAAGGAGAAGACCAGAGAAAGAATCGGGGAAGAAGACATTTTTAATAAAGGAATTGTCAAAACTGGCTATTGTCTTTTGTCACATTACACTACTTTTTTTTTGGTGAATGGTTAGGGGTACGATGTACCCGATACCCATTCACATAGGGGGGCGGGATCTGGAGGTTAAAGGAGGCTTTCAGATTCCGATAAGCCCCCACCTGCAGACTCCGACAACCACCGGGCAAGGGTTGTCAGGAAGAGGCTCTTGGCCCCATCAACATGGGGACAAGGTGCTTTGAGGGGGACCCCAAAGCACCTTCCCCATCTTGAGAGCATGTGGCCTGGTACGGTTCAGAAAGGGGGGGGTCACTCGCTTATCCCCCCATCCTGTCCTCCAGGCTGCATTTTTTTTTAATTTTGGCGTGGGGTTCCCCTTAAAATCCATACCAGACCTGAAGGGCCTGGTTTGGACTGGAGGGGAACCGCACGCTGTCTTTTTTTCTTGATATTCATCTATTTTGCCGGGGAACCTGCAATACATTACAGCCGCAAGCAATTTTAAATGACGTTTTTTCCTTTAGAAATGTAATTTTGCTGCGGCACTGTTATATACATCGGCCAGATGCGCCACATTACAGGCAGACCAAGGGGACCCCCAAGCACGATATTTAAAGGAATTTTTCATTTTTATTGTTTCACTGCTCCTGAAAAAGTAATCGTTTTTTTTTTTCTTTTATTGATACATATCCCTCAGGGCAGTACCCAGACCCCCATAACCCTTTTATGGCCAATTATTTGCATATACAAATTTACAAAGGCATGTTCGCTGCTAATAGCACGCTTACCCACTTGATCTCTTAATTGGCTTAATTGGACGTTATTTTTATGCACCACGCAATCGCATATTCGTGCTATAGTAAATTACCCCATTGTGTCACATTAGTTCTATAGTCACAGCATACAATATTATTTGATAATATCAGCATTGTAATACCAATACATAAGATAGTTTGACAATCCAGGATAGACTTAAAGTGTTACTAAACCCAGGACGCTTCAGTCACAATATCTGGTCTCCCACAGTACACAAAACATGGAAATGCAATCATTTTAGTAAATATAAACTGCTAAATACTTTTTCCCATCAGCAGTAGTCTTGTGACTTCTATCAGTGTTCGGCCAAGCACTGGTAAAATCTTTCAGTCTCTTCTGACTGTCCTATTAGGCTGCATGACCCCTGACTTTCTGTCTGGACGGTGCTGAATGGCTCGGTGCTGATCACATGCACCCTACAAATGCCGGATATTGTGTCTTGTGATGTGGGTCAAACTGGAGCAGCGCTCTGCTTGTTTTTTCTATGGTTTCAATTGATCTATACAAGAAAGCATCTACCCAATGAAATAAATATGCCATAATCGCAAATTACCTCCAATAGCAAGCAATTTTTCATTAACATGGAAAAAGCCTCAGCCAAAAATAAACAAAGGTGATATATTGTCATAAAACAGCACCAAAAGAAAATAAAAAGAAGGATAACTGATGAAAAAAAAATGTAAATGAAAAATGATTATGATTAGAAAAATAGGACAAAGGCAAAATGTAATGCTCCAATTACATAGTTGCCAACATTTCCAAAAAGTTTTTAGGGACACCTAGCCACAGTAGGCGGAGCATAACATTGGTAGGGGTGGGATATTCATGTATTC
This sequence comes from Aquarana catesbeiana, assembly GCF_042186555.1. NCBI lineage: Eukaryota > Metazoa > Chordata > Amphibia > Anura > Ranidae > Aquarana > Aquarana catesbeiana. Next base: position 383,455,103 of record NC_133327.1, read on the forward strand.
TGGGAGTGGCTGTAGAATAAGGAAGAGAGAAAAAATGGGGTGTGCAAAATATGGTGCAGCGAAAAGTGGACGTGGTTTAAATTACGCTAAATATTGGGCATGACATAAAGGGGTGTGGTTAAATAGAGGTTCCTAAAGACATGGATGAGCAAGTTTAGGGTGGAGGAGCTTGACTGGCCTGCGCAGAGTTCAGACCTCAACCCGATAGAACACCTTTGGGATGAATTAGAGCGGAGACCTCGCGAATGCGCTTCTGGAAGAATGGTCAAACATTCCCGTAGACACACTCCTAAACCTTGTGGACAGCCTTCCCAAAAGAGTTGAAGCTGTTATAGCTGCAAAGGGTGGGCCAACTCAGTCTTGAACCCTACGGACTAAGACTGGGATGCCATTAAAGTTTATGTGTGTGTAAATGCAGGTGTCCCAATACTTTTGACAAAATAGTGTATATAGTTAGGGTTATACATACAAGGCAGTGAATGAGCACACACAAACACATGCCTAAGTTTTCTTTTGAACACTTCACAGTCCTCCATATTTCCCTGCACACTACAGCCTGTGCCAACACCACTATCACACACTCTCCCATCACACAGCACAGAATCCTATATTATCATTACTTTCCCATATAGCATCTGACAATCCTCCCAACCATGGGAAAGCTGACATTGCGCTAAAAAGGAAAACAAGCTCAGAAGGTGGAGATGAGTGCCTCTTATCTATCTTCCCTCCCCAATAAATCAGCATTATGGAAGGCAGATTTCTGGTCAGGGGAGGAAGGGATCGGCAACAATCAGCAAAGGCTAAATAAATAAGACAAGCCCATGTGGTCACAGTGACTGGCCAAGTATAGGATGAATTCTTTTTTTTTTTTTCATGTCCATCATATTCCTCCTCACTAGCCGCTGTGTCTACACATCTAGGATAGATGTCTGTCCCCCTCTCTCTCCTGGCTCACGTTCTCTCTTTCTTCACCCCCCCCTACCTGCTGGTGCCAGGGACACTGAGCGGAGGAGAGGTGGTGAACTCACCATGCTAATGGCTCTCCTCTTCTCAGACTTGGCAGTTTCCGGCTTGAGGCTCTGCTGAGAGCAGCGCTGCTTCCGCTCCAGATGGGAACAGTCACAGGAGAGGATGGTTCCACCCCTTACCTCAGCACACAGCTGAACTCTATACTGACATGGTGATCACTCTCGGGTGGCCACATCCCCTCACTCAGGACTTACCAATCTGCAAACAGCCAGGTAGCACCTGACTTCCTGGAGGCGGAGGAGGTAGGGGGAGGGATCTCCCTGACTGAGTGTCCATGACAGAGCTAAATTTTCTAGATTCCGCCCAGGACAAGCTCTGAGCACGACTTTAGTCGGATTTTCGGGACTGTCCCGGGAATTTTGGGACTGCTGGTAATTATGCATAGGTGCCACACAGTATGTATGCCATGTAAGATAGAGTTTCCCCATCCAGACACTAAATCCTTTTGCAAATAAGGCGTATTATGTCTGCATTTTATGCCACTATGCTCCGAGAGCTTCCAATGACTCTGGCCAATAAAAATATTGCTCTTTTTAGGCTGGGTTCACACTAGACATCGCAGCGGCTCACAGCAGGGGTCCGGTGTGTCTCCATTCACTGTTTCAGGTCCAATTTGGGCGGCACAGTGGTGTAGTGGTAGCACTCTCACCTAGCAGTAAGAAGGGTCACTGGTTCAAATCCCAACCACGACACTACCTGCTTGGAGTTTGCATGTTCTCCCTGTGCCTGCGTGGGTTTCCTCCGGGTACTCCGGTTTCCTCCCACACTCCAAAGACAATGCTGGTAGGTTAATTGGATCCTGTCTAAATTGTCCCTAGTATGTATGAATGTGAGTTAGGGACCTTAGATTGTAAGCTCCTTGAGGGTAGGGACTGATGTGAATGTACAATGTATATGTAAAGCGCTGCGTAAATTGACGGCGCTATATAAGTACCTGAAATAAATAAATAAATAAATAAATAAAATTTCAGACGGAATTTTGGGCTGAATTCGGACCTGAAATGGACTAAAAGATGCACAGGGCTCCTGTGCAATTCGCATTAAAGCTGCTCCATAGAGAGCCAGTCACAATCTCCTGCTATGTGAATTGGATGCGAGGAAATCCACACCCAATTCGCAGTAGTGTGAACCCAGCCTTATATTCAGCCATCTATAGTACACTTGTTATCTACACATTAGGAATTCTCAGCACCGGGATTGAGATTTCTAGATGATAACCCTGCATTCCATGATTGGCTCACTGATATCACGCAATATGAAGAATGGGTGAGGTTAATTAAACTCAAGCAGAGGCTTCCTTCTTTCTGAGGCTTCTGGCTTATTACTTCCTACACTGAAGGATTGTGCTATATAGAAGTCATAACTTTATAACATTGAAAACACTGAATTAGACAGGTAAGAGTATGTGCATACATTTTTATTTGTATTTTTATTGGTATTTTTATCCCAATGGTGCACTTAACCTTTAACTATTTCCTGAAAAAAAGCTGCACATAATCCAACCTCATACCTTCTTCAAGCATCCTCCTCCTGCTGTACCACCGTAATATTCCATTACAATTTATACTTGTCATAAAACCTGCTTATTCATGGTTCTTTATCTGTAGGTAATGTTAGTTGCTAGTAGGAGGCAATTAAAAGTTTACTTAAATATTGTAATGTCTTCTATCACATTGTGATTTGACTTTAGTAGGAATATAAATACCTGTTCCTACCCCTATCTTAGAATGCACCGCTGTTGGTTGAAGCTGAGGTACTATAATTAAAGAATTTTCCTCTTCTTTAATGCCTATCATTTCCCTCTGAATTTTGACTGGCATTTTAGCTTTTAGCTCTTCTTTTGTATGTTAGTTAAAGCTTTAAGTTTACATCGCACAGCTAAAATCCCTCCCTTCCTTATGCAACATACCAATAAAAGTTTTCTTAGTTTGCTTCATTTTTTTAACACCTTACGTGATGCCATAGATAAATTTGAGATCTCCCCCTTACCTTGGTATTCTTTCATCCTGTAAGGAAAACTTATCAGATTATGCGAATTTACATATAAAAACACTTACCATTCTCACGATATCTGGGTGTGTGGAAGGGATATTCCTAACTTACTTTTGTCCCTATTTCTGACTAAGTCTCTACCTGCCCGGGCTCCTCAACTTACCCACGAGCACCAATGCTTCCAATAGGCGTGTACACTTCTCACAGCGTTACCCCAAAGCTTAAGGCCATCCTGGGCACGACAATATACAAGTCCCAAGCTGCCTCACCTAACAGTACGCAACTTCTTTGGAGGCGTCTGTCCTAGTAGGGGGCGCAACTCAGGTGCAATTTAGTAGTTAAACAATTTAGTCACCTTAGCGTCGGCACCCCCCTCCCAACAAAACCTACTCCAGCAAAACAACTTTTTCTCTTTGTTAACCTTAGTCCCCACCAAACCTACCAACCCTACCAAACCTACCATGAGCCCAGCTACCAGTAGTACTACTTGATTACTTATATGCACACCTTTCCAGAATGTTTTATTTTGTTTTACCTTTTTTTACACCTTTATATACTGTATCTATTTAAACATGTTAACTCATTTTCTGAGTATTTAAATTCTGACACCAAAACGGATAGGATACTTCTGGATCCTATACCTCTAGTCCTAACTATCACCTAAATACCTCTAAATACCAACCTACTCGTTCACTTCGTTGCTCTCAAGAACTCCTGCTCTCTAGCTCCCTTGTCACCTCCTCTCATGCTCGCCTCCAGGACTTTTCCAAAGCCTCTCCAATCCTATGGAATGCCTTACCCCAATCTGTTCGCTTATCTCCTACTCTATTAGCTTTTAGACGATCCCTGAAAACCCTTCTCTTCAGAGAAGCCTACCCTACCCACACCTAACAACTTGTAAGGGCTTACCTTGGTTGGAGTCCATAGTGCAGAGATGTATGCTCACCCTTGCAAATACACAAAGCCCACGGTAACAAGGTAAAAAGCTACCTGGGCTGTGAATCTGTGCACAGGGGCTTGACAGGAATTTACCAAAGGATTGTCAAGGTGAAGCTGTAGTCAGGGATTTCAGAAGTCAGAGTTAACGATGAACAGAGCCAGGGTCAGAAGCCGGGGTCAATCTTGGAACACTGCAACTTGAAAACAAGAACACAGGAACCTATGGCAATACAAGAGACAATGAACCGACCAAGCCCTCAGAGTGAGGCAGTGTTTTATACCCAGCTGATTAGATAAACTGCCTCAGCTGAACAAGGAGTGACAGGTACTAATTGCAAAGCAAGATCCAGAGTATAGCCCTCAGTGCTACATGCAGAAAAAGGCATAGCTGGAAACCAGGCTGAATGATGAACTGAGGTGTGGCTCAGAGGCAATACAACAGAAGCAGTAAACAGAAAGTCATGGGTTCAATACCTCCTTGAGCCACTTGGGGTGTGACCATGCCTGGCCATGTGCATGGCACGGTAGGATTTTCATTTTCTCCATCACCTCACCCCCCACCCCCCACAGTTATTACCTTTTGTTTCCACTTGACCCTCCCTTCTAGATTGTAAGCTCTAATGAGCAGGGCCCTCTGATCCCTCCTGTATTGATTTGTATTGTAAGTGTACTGTCTGCCCTCGTGTTGTAAAGCACTGCGCAAATCATGTATAATAATAATAATAATTACCTTAGTATTGTCAACACTACCTTATTTTTATTAGCCGGCATTCCTCTATTCCTCCACACCCAAATTCTGCACAGGGAACAATGTATATATAAAAATGACCCAAAGCAGATTAGATCTGCTCACTGTTCGATTTATTGGTCCTGGTACCGCATATTTATAGTATACATTCAAGATATTACCAATCCAAGCCATGCTAAACACCTCCCCCATGTACATACAGTTATTCATAGCATGTCAATGACAGTTTTTATAACAGCTTTTATAACAATACACAGGCTATCACATCACTTCAACCTAGATGTTAGTTTTGTGGTTAACACAAACCTAAAACAAGACTTTCATCTTCTCTATAGAAACATCTCTCTTACATCTAACTTCAGAGCATCAATGTATTTAAAGGAGTAATAACCCAAAACAATAAATATTTATTAGGTGGGCTATTTACAATATTCTTGGGGGCAGAATGGAGGAGGATTACTACTAAAAGCAGAAGGGAACCTGTTAACAAAAAGCAGAGGGGACGCATCGTACTGACTGCAAGTTGCTTCCGTTGTGCTGATTTTTTCTGTTTTGACTTTTGGCTGGTATTAAAGGAGATGTATACATTTTGTTTCTTCTTTTTTTTATGATCAGTATTTTTGTTAAAAAGTGCAACAGGTGGAGCTTCTTTAGGTTTGTTTTTATCACGCTTCTTCTGTATGATACCCCCTATGATAAAAATCAGTCATTTACAAAGCTCAGTAACTAAAGCTGAAAGGTATACAAAGGTAAATGAGACAGAAGAGACCAATCCAAGATGTGTCTCCAAATACATGAGACAGAAGAGAGACAAATTCCTTATTAAATGGATCTGTCTATGTTTTCAGTCAGACGAAGCAAGTCAAAAAGGCAGCCTGCTTCCGTCTCTTTAGATAACCCATGGTTCTCTGGAAATATTTGTCATGTGCTTTCAGTTTATTACATCTGCCCTTTCTATTTCCCTCTTTCTGGATTAAAGTCGACTTTTGCTCCTAGGCTGCCCCATGTTCATTAAAAAGGCAGGCCAGCGTGGTATAGGCACTCTCTTTAACTCATTGCAGCCTTTTCTATATAGACTTCCACATGGGAGGTACACAGCGCAAAGGCCCCAGCCCACACAAATTACTGTGAGAAGTCCACTGATATCCTGTCTGCAAGAGATTATATGTATAGAATACACCAACTGAGAGGAACTTTAGGATTTAACACAGTTCCATTGTTTTCTTAGCAGCATTTATTTAAACCCCCTGAATAAACATTTAATATATTGCATCTTAGATCTGGTGGCTGTAATAATATGATTTTTTTTTTTTCACCTGATGAAGTAAGACACTTCATGTACTAGAGTGACAATGTTCACTCACTGTATCCAGGGCTGCTGTTAGAAATCACGTGGCCCTATACAGCCTACTTGATGGGCATCCCCCCTTTTTGAAAATATCAAATGATAGTCATGGCAGGAATTATACCCTCATCTACTAAGACTCTTTCAATTGAATAGCACTACTCTGCACTAGTGCAGGGTTAAAGCAAGCAGTGAAGTGGTAATATACCTCCTCGCCACCTATTAAAGAAGAATGATCCAAATGCTGAATGCCCGTTATGGAGCAAAGCACATTTGAACAAGTCTGTAATTAAAAAAAAAAAAATAGAACTATATTTATTTATTTATCCTTAATTTTTTTTAACTGCCCCATCGAGGGGCCTTTGGTCAAATATCAGGAGTCTAAACCGACCCCTGATGTCTCATGTTTGAGACAGTGAAAAGGACTGAGGACATACAGTAGATTCATCAGTTCCTTCCTGGACAGTGAATGAATGGCAAGCACTTTGAGGCTTTCTGTTCATTCACAAACGAAGCATAGTAAACACAGACATGCTTACTACCCCACTCCATTCTGAAACAATCTTTACAGAGTGGCCCAGGCAGCAGGTGGAAGGGTGCACAGATCCTATAATCCATCCTCTTGCAGAGCAGGGAGAAAGCGGAGTAGAAGCCAGAAGTGCTGTAGGGGGATCCACAAGAGTCACAAGGGTCCACAATAAGGCAGTATAGCCGGTTCTCCTGCTCAGCAGGTGTCCGGGCCCCCTTTTTGAACTGATGGGGTGTGGGCCAGGTACAGGAGGGCTTGCTGTACTGCCTTATCAACAGCCTTAACTGTATTTGTGGAAAATCGGTGTTGTAACCTAAGCCTGCTTTTTTGGTTTGGACTACAACCTCTCCCCCTCTCCTAACCTCTATTATATTAGGAGTGGCTTCATGCACAGAAGTCTATTGAAGTCGCACCTAAAATCAGCAAAAGTAGTGCAAGAACTACTTTTGCAAATCAGTGCGGCGCCGCAAAATCGGTGTCGCACCGACTGGAACAGTGCTATTGCCTCCAATAGGCTGCAACTTGTCCTGCGATTTGATCACTCAAATCGCATGACAAATTGCTACAGTGTGAACCTAGACTTATAGACAACAGGCAACTTTTTTTGTACTTAGCCTGAAAAAGAAAACATATGCAGCCATCACATCTAAAGACTGTTAAGTTGCATTATATTAAAAAAAAAAATCTTCGGTTTAGATATCCTTTAACTTATTGGTACTACGATTTTTTCATGTTCGCACTTTTCAATCTCGAGTCTGCTCCACGGCTTTGAGTTTTATATCTTCACACATACATTTTGGCATATAACAACTGCCCTACTGAGCCAATGTGTTGAAGGGGAGAAAGAGTGTGACTGTGGTGACATTAGCATTCTTGCAGTTGCTGTTTGTGTGTAACTAAATCTGGGTATTTGCTCAAGCAGTGTAGTTAGATAAACAATCCTTCTTCATTACCATTTCCTTCATTCCCCATCTCCTCTGAATAAAGTGAGTGGAATCCTGCCACAATGTACAGTTTCCATCAGTGTAACATCTAAAGTGCTCTCTTTTGTGCCTTGATCTCACACCAGCTCACATATTTACAAATGATTATTCCTGTCTCACCCCCACGGGCTTGGGCAGACAGTTCTGACTGCTCTTAACTGCAGCTCCAGCCTGCTGGATCAGGGAGAGATACTTGATAGCTGCTGTTTCCGTGGTTGAAATATTTGTGAAGTTAACGCATAATCTGAAAGCAGAAGCTAATAAATTATAGGGTGCTAATTGGGGCCGGAGTGGAGCTGTCAATCACGTTATCCTAAACACACAGAGACCCTCATAACCTAAAAAGGCAAGAGAGAGTCCAAGATGAGATCCCAGTTGTTTCTAGCTGTGACCTCCACATGAAGGAAGAGCAACGACAGCACTGAATGAATTGTAAATAGGATTGTGCCAAGCGTTTAGGATTAGGCAAGACACTTTGTAGCAAGCAGGGTCTATCTATAACTAGAAAAGGTAGTGAAAGAAGAGTACACTTAAAAGACAAACTGTTAATTAAAAATATATATAAAGCTAATAACTGGATATCTAAGATCTATAAAATATTGCAAAAAAAAATTAAAGAATAGGTAAAGCCAAACACTAAAATGTCATATAAACCTAAATATGTTAACGCAATTTCAAAAGTAGTTTTCAATCATTACAAATTTGCAGTTTTCATTTAAATAATGTTTTGTGGTCCTGCCATGAAGGCCTTTGTTCAAGAACTTCCTGTGGTAGTGTTAAATGTTGTATCCCAGTCTGCTCCTGTGTTGACACCCAGTCAAATGAGCCTATGATGGTAACTACAAGTGACCGTTTCAATACACATTACACAAGATAGTCAAATGAAGGGGACAGCCGGCAACTCCATAAATCCTTATAATTTCTTTATTGTTGCATATCAGTGAGTAAAAAGCAGTGGCATACACAGGTATGGTCCACTGGATTCACTATCAAGAGGCGCACCATTAGAAATGGCATGCAGCCATCGCTGGAGTAAATGCATGTAGACAAGAAGTGGCTACAAAGTATAAACAAAAGGTGAGAACAGCATTTTATTTTAAAAAATTACATTGTTTATAATACACAGGGGTTGATTTACTAAAACTGGAGAGTGCAAAATCTGGTGCAGCTGTGCATGATAGCCAATCAGCTTATAATTTCAGCTTGTTCAATTAAGATTTGACAAAAAGCCTGGAAGCTTATTGGTTTCTAGGCAGAGCTGCACCAGATTTTGCACTCTCCAGTTTTAGTAAATCAACCCCACAGTGTTTTAGCAAACTAAATGCTATTGGGTTAGGGTTTAGATCTACTGTAATGCGATGCATAAATATATAGCTTGCCATGCAAGTAGCTGAAAACCATTCTTTTACAACACCTAAACATAGCAGCATAGAGGTCTTTAAACATAAGCATTACAAGGAAAGATCCTGCCTACATTACAATTATTTCCAAACACTTTGCAGCTGTCCTAGGGCTCACTCATACCAGATTCATGGAAAGGAGATAATCCATTATTTTCAGTTGGACCCTTTCCCAGCAAAGTTTTACGTAGAGGTACACTGCAAATAAAGTCCTGCAAGTTACATATTTGGTCTACTGAATGAGGTTTTTCAACACTGCAATGCACCTGGAAATAAATCAATGTGTACTATGCATTAAAGTGTTCAGATATGAATGAATCCTAAACTAGCAAAACTAGCTATTTTATCGCTTTCAGTTCAGGAGTGTCCAGAATAAGGCATTAACAAACAAGCATTTTAAACTCCCATTGTAAATTTACAATTGCTTGCAAACACTGGGGGAAAAAAACTCATAAACATTTGTTTTTTAGTGCTAACAAGCATTGTCAGTGATAAAAGTACCATAATAAGTGCATTCAGTTTATTAAGAATGGTTTCCCAATACCCAAAAACCACTTGTAACTAAGAGAGGGTCTCCTGTCCTGCTACAGCTTAGCTTACTTGGTGGACTGGAGGCCAACCAATGAAACATAAGGAACTGGTACTGCCTTAAAAACAAAATTTTCCAGAAGGTAGCTGTTGCAATTGAAAGTTGTATCTGCATCTGTCAATTGTAGTGTTAAATGGGTGGGGGGCTCACTCGATTTTACTAAAAAGAAGGATTTCCAAGAAAAATTTGCAGTCAAATACACTAATGTGACTTTAAAAAAGTGACTAGACAAGTAACAGGCAAGCAAACACTAGGCAATATATGGATGGAGAATAGTTATTATGAATATGTTTACTGTTTGAAGAAGATAATATAAAATTCACTCTTTATTTTGCTTGTTGGTTTATTAAATAATGTTTGTTTGTTTGTTTTTTTGTTTGATATCATGATATTTTTTTGTTTGATAGTTTGATATCATTTGATATATATATATATAGATATATATATATATCTATATATATATATATCTATATATATAGCTTTACTTCTTGGCCAGTCATTTAGACTTCAAAGTGATGCTTGTAATCAATTAGCATTAATGCTAGTTTTAACATATTATATTCGAACAAATAATGAGTGTCTGAAATGAAGGTATACTAAACCTTAGGTTTAGCCTATATACATTAAAAATGAAATTGTCTACAATTTTATTCAAACCTTAACAATGTTAATAAAATTTTAGTGTGTAATTATAATAGCACATACATCAGAGATACCAATCAGGTTTTGTCATCTTCAAAATATTCTCTAATGCCTAGCTCATAATTAATATTTCACTATAGAAAAATCAGTAAATCAGTATGTTTCTATTGTCAGGGCTGTTGCTTGCTTTTTATTCATATCACTGGATGTATTTTTGTTATCCTATTTTTTATTTAATTGTATTGCATGCCATTCTCTCTAAAACTTTTTATAGCACTACAGTGGAAGCCAGAATGATAATCAGTCTTTAGCTGGAAAGATCATAATAGGTTTTAAATATGTTTTAATATAAAATGCAAATAAAAGAATCAAACAAGCTTATATTGTAGATGCAAGAAATAAGTACATTCAACGTGGTTGATGTATATTTTCTCATTTATCTCCTTTGCGTTTTGGCCAAGCTGTCCATTACGATACAGCACTGAAGACTGGTAAGAATGTCAGCAATGCATTGGTTGCAAAGCATCTCTCTATTATACTTTAGCGGTACACATGTCCTGGATGCCTTGTGATTTGCACACTACTAACACCAACATTTTCTGCATAATTCAGGGATAACCTTTCATATGGCTTTGGCATGTAATGTTTTCTTCTAATGTCAAACTGTTGTTTACGCTGGCTGGTAAATGTGAAAGCGGCTGTAGCTTAAAGACTCATGTGAAAATGTATTTTAAGATTTGTTTTATATTATGTATAAAGGTTGTAAAACTCTGCTCAAAACATTGACACCTGCCCACCTAAAAAATCTTCTTTTTTTCTGTAAATCCTACCCTTGGCTTCTTTGGTGTATTCTAGGAAGCAAGGTTAAATTTAGTTACGTAAGCACAAACTGGTAAGTAAGCCCAATGGTAGTTTTTTTTTAATGTTGATGTGAAGAGAGTTTACTTAAAAAAAAAATGTTCTGTGATAAGTCTTCAAATGAATGCCTAACAGCCCTTCCCTGGCAGAAACCCAGAGACTTGGACCACTGATTTTCTGGGTGGGTGCAGAATTCTGTATTTCAACAGTCCCATACCCTCCCTGCAGAATAACAACTTTTGTGTTCCATACACACAATGCCCACACTCCTTGTGTTGTTGGTTAGAATAGGTCTCCATGGAATGGCTTCTGTGGTTTAGTTAGAATTAATACTACAAAAAAATATCATAACAACAACGAACCCCTGTTAATTTATTTTTTTATTTTTTTGCATCCTATTGAGAGATCTCTGTTTAACAGGATGTGAGACAAAATCCCCTAAGACTGAGTGGAAAATCTCTTTTGTAGACAGTTTTCCTGGGACAGGAGCCCCATGTAAGAATATAAATCCTTTAAATTTAAGGCCTGTATTGTAGTATTGAAGTTCCTGATGGGAAAAGGATATGAATAAAACATCTAGTGGACTGCTTCAAAGAATATACAGGCATACCCCACTTTTAAGTACACAATGGGGTTTATTTACTAAAGCTGGAACGTGCAAAATCAGGCTCACTTCTGCATAGAAACCAAGAGCTTCTAGGTTTTATTACCAAAGCTTAATTGAACAAGCCAAGGTTAGAAGCTCATTGGTTTCTATGCAGAAGTGGGCCTGATTTTGTACTTTCCAGCTTTAGTAAATAAACCTCATTGTGTACTTAAAAGAGGGGAATGCCTGTATAGTGTATTACTTCGGATGCAAAACATGTAATGCTTTTTACACAGGATTATGAAAGTCCTAATGACTAAGATAATGTATATCGGTATGATATATTGACTAATAATGTGATCATTTGCAAGCACAGTACTTCAACCTCGATATGGAATGTACAAATTTAAGGCTAGCTGCAAATAAACTCGGAATAAAGAGAATAAATAAAAAAAAAATATGACAATTTCAGGGTAAATGGATATATAAACTTAGCAGGAACAACAATTTAGGTCTAAATAATACATTAGAATATATGCCTGTTTATAGGTGTATTTGATGTAATATTTTATTTTTGTTTATGTTAAATTGGAGTTTGAGCTACCAGTTGTGGCTTGTAATTAATTGTCTTACCATATCCCTTTAGGAAAAAAGTAGGGTCCTTTTTTTACAGGTGAAAAAATTTTAAAACGGAACTTCACCCTACCTATCCTGAAAAAAAAATGAAATGTTTCACATTTGTCCCTGTATGTAAATAAAAATAACATACTTACTAGTCCATGGAGTTCAGTGTTGTCTTCCTACAGGCAAAGTTCCCATTGCTCTTCTCTGCTCTTGTGCCACCATTTGAAAGAAGATCCAGTGCATTTGCAGACACACTAAGGAGATCTACCAGATCCCTACATTTGCAGAATCTGGTACACTGCACATTTTGCAAATGCTGGCGCACTGCCTCCTGGGATGTGTGATGTAGACATTCCAGGAAGCAGTGGTGTCTAGATATGTCAACCACCATAAGCAAGGATTGTAAAGGTCCACAAGAGGAAAAAAAAGGAATTTACCGTTAAAAAAAAAAAATAAATTACTGTGAGATGGGAAAGATGCAGCTGAGAGGATGGCATTGAAATAGATAAAGGTCAACTATAAGAGAAATGTAATTGTTTAAAAGGAGTATATAAGGAAGTATTTCCTTAACTGGACAATAGAGTGTGGTTTTTAAGAGGCTGTATACTTTAAAGGGTAGCTGCAACTGGCATATGGGCATTCACGTATTTACAGAAATTAAAGAGACACTGGCAAAACAAAAAAGTGGTGGGCATGACCACTGGGGGAACCAACAGATGTTCAATTTTTTTACTAGAATTGACGCCTGAATGGAGGCTTGATGGGCAATCATTTATCAAATATGGAAAAGGACAGTGTGAGGGGAGCATATTTAGGATCAGAACAAACGCCAAGACGAAACCCATACTTGAAGGAGCAATAGGCCTCTACCAACAAAGTGAGATACATCAAATCATCCCATATCTATACTTTTTTAGAGATTACTTAATGACTGAGGAAAGGCCTCATATCATATACTTGTTCTAAGTCAAGGGTTAAAGCTACCTTATCTAAGCTTCCAGTTGCTATCTCAAGATGAATGGGGGAGGGTAGATGTGTGCACCTTATTTAGCTGTGAAATAACTGCTCAGGTTCACTAATATTACTACATACTAAAGGTTGTGCCACACTCTGAATCTGGAAAAATATGTAAAATGTTAAAATCAAAGCCAAGCATTAGACATTTCAGACAAATACCTTGATTTTTGAAAGTACAGAGTGTCATGAATATGGCTGTGGAAATGGTCACATGGTTCACACTAGATGGTTTTATTCACTAAGTGAATTTGAGGAGACTAGGTCACACTTGGGGTTTTGCCATGGTTCTAGATTAGAACAGTGCCCTGCAGCTAATACAGTACACAGAGGTCTGGATAGAGCTATGATACTAAGCTTAATGAGTGATGGTTGCATACGAGAGTAACCCACAAAATAACAGTCAAGTAAGGTGCAGAAAGGAATTCTATAGGTAAGCTGATAAAATATCAATATATTTAAATCTTAGAGCAGAGCTCAGGGTCTGAGCATGACTTACCATGCTTATGTTCATCACCGCCAAGTGAGTCTTCAGAGACTGGGTCACACCAGAAGTTATGCTCTGACTCTGAACTTGGAAAAGGTTCAGCAGATACACCAAGGTCAGGAAAGCAAGTCCTGCAATCTTTGATGAAGTGGGGTCAGACCTCCAGATCTATTGTTGACGATACCTCAATCCAAATAGTAGCTATGAAGAGACCACCTCATGCATCATATTTGAGGTAATGGTTGAAGTTATTTTTTTTTTTAAATACCCACCATGTAATAAAAATGTTAATTGAAGAAAAAAATTGCAGAAAGAAAATAAGGTTTTCCACAGCAGAGCTAGAGAAGGTGATTGGCTACCATGCACAGCTGCACAGATTTTGCACTCTCCAGTTTTAGTAAAAACGTAGTAAATTTTAGTAAATTCCCTCAACCTTAATCATTACCACCTCAAGATGAATGGGGGGGGGGGGTTAGATGTGTGCACCTTATTTAGCTGTGAAATAGCTGCTCAGGTTCACTAATACTACTACATACTAAAGGTTGTGCCACACTCTGAATCTGGAAAAATATGTAAAATGTTAAAATCAAAGCCAAGCATTAGACATTTCAGACAAATACCTTGATTTTTGAAAGTACAGAGTGTCATGAATATGGCTGTGGAAATGGTCACATGGTTCACACTAGATGGTTTTATTCACTAAGTGAATTTGAGGAGACTAGGTCACACTTGGGGTTTTGCCATGGTTCTAGATTAGAACAGTGCCCTGCAGCTAATACAGTACACAGAGGTCTGGATAGAGCTATGATACTAAGCTTAATGAGTGATGGTTGCATACGAGAGTAACCCACAAAATAACAGTCAAGTAAGGTGCAGAAAGGAATTCTATAGGTAAGCTGATAAAATATCAATATATTTAAATCTTAGAGCAGAGCTCAGGGTCTGAGCATGACTTACCATGCTTATGTTCATCACCGCCAAGTGAGTCTTCAGAGACTGGGTCACACCAGAAGTTATGCTCTGACTCTGAACTTGGAAAAGGTTCAGCAGATACACCAAGGTCAGGAAAGCAAGTCCTGCAATCTTTGATGAAGTGGGGTCAGACCTCCAGATCTATTGTTGACGATACCTCAATCCAAATAGTAGCTATGAAGAGACCACCTCATGCATCATATTTGAGGTAATGTTTGAAGTTATTTTTTTTTTAAATACCCACCATGTAATAAAAATGTTAATTGAAGAAAAAAATAGCAGAAAGAAAATAAGGTTTTCCACAGCAGAGCTAGAGAAGGTGATTGGCTACCATGCACAGCTGCACAGATTTTGCACTCTCCAGTTTTAGTAAAAACGTAGTAAATTTTAGTAATTTCCTCAACCTTAATCATTACCACCTCAAGATGAATGGGGGGGGGGTAGATGTGTGCACCTTATTTAGCTGTGAAATAGCTGCTCAGGTTCACTAATACTACTACATACTAAAGGTTGTGCCACACTCTGAATCTGGAAAAATATGTAAAATGTTAAAATCAAAGCCATGCATTAGGCCTTTCAGACAAATACCTTGATTTTTGAAAGTACAGAGGGTCAAGAATATGGCTGTGGAAATGGTCACATAGTTCACACTAGATGGTTTTATGCGCTAAGTGAATCTGAGAAGACTAGGTCACATTTGGGCTTTTGCCATGGTTCTAGATTAGAATAGTGCCCTGCAGCTAATACAGTACACAGAGGTCTAGATAGAGCTATGATACTAAGCTTAATGAGTGATGGTTGCATGCGACAGTAACCCACAAAATAACAGTCAAGTAAGGTGCAGGTAGGAATTCTATAGGTAAGCTGATAAAATATCAATATATTTAAACTTTAGAGCAGAGCTCAGTGCCTGAGTATGACTTACCATGCTTACGTTCATCACTGCCAAGTGCATCTTCAGAGACTGGGTCACACCAGAAGTTATGCTCTGGCTCTGGACTTGGAAAAGGTTCAGCAGATACACCAAGGTCAGGAAAGCAAGTCCTGCAATCTTTGATGCAGTGGGGTCAGACCTCCAGATCTATTGTTGACGATACCCCAATCCAAATAGCAGCTATGAAGAGACCACCTCAGCAAAAAATGAGGCAAAACATTTTGACATACAGGGCTGACGTAACGTTGTTCGAATGTCTTACGTTGTTCAAACCTCCTGTAGTTGGAGGTATAATCTACATTTCAGACTATTTTACAATCTTGTGTTCCTCAATGGACAATAAAGAAATAAAGTGAAATAAAGCAATGCTCGGTTATGGAGTGTCTCCAGTAGATGGGGCAGCCATCTTGGCTGGGTGTGACTCGATTCTATTGGTGATTTTCTGATGCAACAGAGCAAGGAGGACTCTGCGGGCTGGAGAGAAGAGGAGAGGACAGTCTTAAAGCTGGAGAGGTGTGGAAAAAAATTGGGCTGCTGGCCGTGTGGGATGTAATTTGGATGTCTGGTGTGATCAGACTGTACTAGAGAACACTCTCACCGCTTATAATTAAAAGAGGGACTTTCTCAACAGGATTGAAAGAGAGAAATCACAGCAACTTCTTTTCCTGTTGGACTTGAACTGGACTTTTATTGAACCAAAGTTTGCGTCCATAGACCCAGAGCAGGGTGCCTTGGGTCTGGTAAGAGGCTAACAGTGCACAAGCTAATCTGTTGTATGCTGGGAACTGTTATGCTTTCATCAAGGGCCCCAACTTTGCCGGCCTACGTATTTTTACATCAATCATTGGTCAGTGGGATAAAAGGGGCACTGTTATAGCAAGTGTAGCGGTGGGATTTTTGCCTTCTAAAGCTATATAATGCTGTAATGTTGTTAGATTGGTATTTGGCTCCCTCTAGTGTTATATAATGTGAATAAGACTTGTTTATATTTCACATTGAAGCATGAAGGAAAGCCTACACAGGAAGTGACTTAATTGTGTTGTGAAAAGACTCACTTACCTATCCGTGAGGCCTAGTGACTGAATTGCATGCTGGGTAGGAAATAAAAGGCCGAGCGCAGCCATGCTTTTTCTCTTCTTCCTGGGACACATGACCTGCCTGCAGGGACCTGTGTGGGGGTGTTCCGAAGAGCACGGCCTGTTTGGCACGGAACGGACTTGAAGCCACCGGAGAAGTTTACACCACAGTGTGCTGGATCAGCAACGTGGTCGGATCGAGAGGGATCAAAGACACTTGACGGAGCTAACCAAGGACTCCCAGTCATCTTGCGGAGTGGCACAGCGTGACGGCTGGCTGGCAGTGGGACCGAGACCACCGGAGCGGAGTCATCCAGTTGTTTGTTCAGACATTCCGACAACAAAATCCTAGGATTTTTTCCGACAGATGTTGACTCAAACTTGTTTTGTCTACACACGGTTGCACAAAGTTGTCGGAATTTCCGATCGCCAACCACGCGGTCACGTACACCACGTACGCAAGACTAGAAAAGGCCGGTTCAGAACCAAGCGCGGCACCCTTTGGGCTCCTTTTGCTAATCTCTTGTTAGTAAAAGTTTGGTGAGAGACGATTCGCGCTTTTTCAGACTCGTGGTTTTCAGATCGTTTTCTGCTGTTCAGTTTGTGCTTGTGGGTTTGTATCTGCTCTTCAGTGCGTGCAGTCAGTTCGTATTGGAGTTTCCTGTGTGATCTTGTCCGCTCGTTGCTGTTTTTCAGGTCGCTCTTCATAGGCCTTGCTGTTCTTCAGTGCGTTCTGTTACTTCGTTCTGAGCAGCCGACCGTTTTCTAGCCATGTTGCGTATGCGTACTCCTCGTAGAGTTCGAGCTGTGCGGGGGCTTGGTGTTGGGGTCCTGACCTTGACACAAGTCCAGTCCATGAACAGGGTGGGGAGGAGTTCATGGACCAAGAATTGGTTGCTTCAGCGTGACCAGTTCTCTCATATGCCTTTGCTCCGTGAGATCCGTGAGAATAATCCTGATGATTTCAGGAACTTTCTCAGGATGACAGACCCCGTGTTTCACCGTCTGTTGGCTTTGCTGACCCCCTATATTAGCAGGCAGGATACCTGCATGAGGCAAGCCATCACTCTGGAGCAGAGGTTGGTCGCTACCCTGCGGTATTTGGCGACAGGGAGAAGTCTGCAGTACTTAAAGTTCTCGACAGGCATCTCCCCCCAGGCTCTGGGGATCATTATCCCAGAGACCTGTTCTGCCATCATCCAGGTCCTGCAGAAGGAGTATATGAAGGTAAGATTTTTATCCTCTAATATCACATTTTATTGTATTGAATGTTGGCTAATATATTGTATTTCTTTCCTCATTCCCTAATTACTATGATTGTAATATGCTGTGAATGTCCCCTTTGTTCTCATGCATGCTGGATTTTTATGTAATTATTATTTTAGGTCCTTCATACATATTTGCCCTTCAATAACCTCCCCAGCATGGTGTCTCCTGGCCTATATTCACCTCATGTAGTCACTTAACAATGTATTTTTTCAGCTCCATAGTAGTGCTTTACCCCAAACACCCCCTAAAATGTTTGGAAATGTTATTTTTGCTTTAAATTCTGGCAGAGTGCCAGAGGCTTTTTTTTGTGGTGTCCCCAAATAATTTTTAGTAACCCTCCCTCCCCCAACTGCTAAGTCAGCTGATCCCAATTCTCTATCTATCCTCAATCATCTATCTGCTGACTTTGCCAAACCCATACACACTATACCCATCTCTTTTGTGGTCAGATTTATGGATGAATTCCCCAAAGCATGTAGTGCAAGGGCCTGCCTGTATACTTTCAAATGGTACTGTTTAAAGTTTTGGGATCCTATTATTATCTTGATAGGTAATAGCAGAATGTCCAAATGTCCTCAAATGTGTACAGTGTGTATTTCTATCTTTGTATTATGACACTTCTTACCTGTCCAGTGGGCTGCCAATAGTGTAACTAAGGAGGAGCTGTTCCAAGTAATACCCATTATTTAGGCATTCATCTCTCAATGAAGTGAAGAGGGTTACCTGTCCAAGATTTCCACACACCCCCTATAATGTTAGAAATGGCCCATGAGAGAGGGGGGAGGGGGAATATGATAGGTGTACCTTATACTTTGGCGTTGTTAAATTCCCCTTAATAAATGCTATCTGGAGGTTGCCCCATAATGTTTGTGTCTAATCTGCTTGCCATGTTTCTGAGTAAAAATAGTAATGTTTATTGTTTTTTCCTCAACAGTTTCCTTCCACGCCACAGGAATGGCAGACTGTGGCCTCCCACTTTGCCGAGCGGTGGGACTTTCCTAACTGCGGAGGGGCAATTGATGGGAAACACGTCCACATCATCCCACCACCCAACTCGGGGTCATACTATTATAATTACAAGGGGTTCAATAGTATAGTGATGTTGGCGGTGGTGTCGGCTAATTACGACTTCTTGTATGTGGACGTGGGGAAGAATGGCCGGATATCCGATGGTGGAGTCATCGCCCAGACGGAGTTCTACAGGCGTCTCCAGAATGGCAGCTTGGACTTGCCAGCTCCAGAGGACAATGTTGAAGGACTCCCATTTGTGTTCGTTGCTGATGAAGCGTTTGCGCTGGGGGACCACCTGATGCGGCCATTCCCAATGAGGACCTTCACCCCGGAACAGAGGGTTTTTAATTACCGGCTGGCCAGAGCCCGAAGAGTGGTGGAAAACACATTTGGAATCCTGGCCAGCCGGTTCCGCCTATTTATGACACCCATCCATATGGCGGAGTATAAACTGAACCATATTATACTTGCGTGCTGTGTTCTCCATAACTTTTTAAGGAAACATTCGGCCAACTATGCTGGCTCAGTTGGGCCTGAGGCCGGAATGATACATCAAACCACACTGATGGCGCTTGAAAGTGGCCGTCCTGGCTTGCCCTCCCTGAGTGCCCGTGATGTCCGGTTACGCTACCTGGAGTTCTTTGCGGGTAGGGGGCTATCAATATGCCAGCAAATCTGTGAAGCCTTTTTATAATTAAAAAAAAAAGAAATTCTTTGTGGACATTTACTGCTTGTGTTTGTTTTAGCTGACCCTGACAGAAATGTGTTGAGTCCAGAAAATGTCGTGATTGTGTAACCTTATTATACAAAGCACTGTTGGCTGTTATTTACTAAATGCAAAAACACATTTCACTACAAATGCACTTGCAACTGCACTGAACCTGCACTTGTAGTGCAAAGTGGATTTGCCCTTAGGAAATAACCCCCATTTTCGCAGAAAACAGCAATTACATCACCCCAAAAGTGTTGTAGTGTTGAGACAATAATCCACACATTCTTGAGTAACCAACTTGTTTATACCGCACAAATCACATGTGCATTTACCAAAGGTTTTGAAAACAAACCAACATGTTTGTTGTATAACAATTTTTGGAGTAGCATTATCAAAAATCGAAATGTCCATTTAAGATAAAACAGGCCTGTGTAAAACCAACAAGAAAGGCAAAAAACTTGAACTTACAAAGTTCACATTAGGTAAAACCTGAAGGCTATATCAGACATCAGTATTTAGGAACTGGGTTTGATATAGCGTTCAGATGGGGGGAAATCACCCCTGGAAAAGCCAAATTTGGAAGATGCACACCAATTTACGAATGTCAACATGTGCTATCTGCCATCACGGGGGATCAAGGGATGTGTTTTGGGGGAGCAAGCCCTTCCTCACCGCTACTTTATAATTGAGGAAGGGGTTGCACCCCTAAAACGCGTCCATTGATCTCCCGTGATGGCAGATAGCACATGTTGGCACCCTGTGTGCATCCTCCAAATTTGGCTTTTCAAAACATTGCAAAAATATTTAAAAGATTGGACCACAATCAAAAAAGTGATTTTGTGGGGTTTTAAATTCGCCCCAAAACATCAATGATGTTATTATTTTTTTTAATCACATCATTGATTTTTTGCTGTATGTTTTGCAATTCGACATTACACCCCATGATCTCCCCGATCAGGATCTGGGCACTTTCTGATGTGAAAGGATCTGGATCACGATCACCTAAAAAGAGAGAAACAAAACAAAAACAGGTATCAAAAATCTGCCACCATCCATCTCTTACCTGAGTCTGTGGTCGCAGACACTTACCTGTTGTGGTGCCAATTTCCACCACATCTTCTTCCTCCTCCTGCTCAGCTTGTGTTGGTGGTATTTCACCTTCTTCCATAGGTGGGGGGCCTGTGGTCTCCTTGGATGAGGGGTGTCCTCCGAGTCTTTTCTCCCCTATGTAAAACAAAAATGTTATAATTAGCACACAGATATTTGATGGCAGAACTAGAAATAGGAAACATTGCTTGGAAGTGGGGTACAATTGTCTATTTTAGCCGAGTTCCAAGATGTATTTTTTTTCTTGCCCTTTGTCAAGCTGCAATACTTTACCTGTTTGGTACAAGCTTCACAGATGGAGACCCCCCTATAGTATACACTGGAGCACCTGTGTGGCCCCCTAATAAAAATGGTGTTCTTGTGTCCCACACTAGTGCTCCAGTGTCCAGATGTGAAAACAGCTGCTCAGTGTCCTCTCCTTACACACAATCTAGTTTGCATTTCATTCGAGTAACAAACCCATCTACACAAACAAATATTTGGCATCCAAGTAGGCCCAAAAAAAATGTGGGAAAATGCATATGGCCTAAACAATGGTGTTTTAGAGGCCGAAAGAAAAATGTTTGATACGAACGAATAATGGGCCCATGAACATTAAAGTTGCCCTTTTAAACGTTACAATTAAGAAAAGCATATGGAGCAGCACGAACGGAATAAAGACAGAAAGAATAGGAACACAGCACAACTACTTACTTTTTTGCAGCACTCTCCGGATCTTTCGGTACTGCTCTGGCTCTCTTAATTTCAGGTCCGACCACCGCTTCCTGAGCTGATCTTTCGATCTTCGTACCCCAAAATTCTTGTGAATACTTTTGACTACTTTCGCCATGATCTTGGCCTTTCTGATATTGGGGTTGGGGTAAGGCCCATACTTTCCGTCATAGTCGGACTTCTTCATGATGTCGACCATCTCCAACATCTCCCCAAAGGACATATTTGTGGCCTTAAAACGTCTCCTTCTGGATCGGGACGTGTCCGGATCCGGGCTTTCCTCCTCCTCCTCCTCGTTCCTGCAATTATCACGCACCTGCTGTGACTCCGCCATGTGCTCTTCCCCCACTGCACCGAACGAAAAGGGGCGGGGAATAGAATAGAAAGAATTTCAGGGGCGGGCGGAGTTACACGCATGCGCAGTGTATAGAAAGCGTAACACACGTGCGTATTACGTACGAACTGTGAGCGGAGGAAGGAGCATTGGACACACCGATCGTAAGAACGAAGGTAAGAGACAAACTTGTGCCTATACTGCTTCTACATTGGGGCCTATATTGTAACAAGATTAGGAGAGTTTTGTCTGACATTAGGCTTTGTCTTGTGTTGTGTCTTGCAGTGAACATGGATATGCTACTGAAAGACAATGACTTCATGCCAGTATTCGTAGATATGTTAAGGGAGCTGCCCTGTCTGTGGGGGATTAAACCCCCATTTCAAGAACCAAGCAAAGAGGAAGGCAGCACTGGTGCAATTGTGTGAAATTGTGAAGCAGGTGATCCCCATGGCAGACATCACCTATTTAAAGATATTAATTGGTGGCCTGAGGAGCACATATCTAGGGGGGGAGCACAAGAAGGTCCTGGATTCACAGAGATCCGGAGCAGCAGATGACATCTATGTCCCCAGGATGTGGTACTATGACAGGCTGGATTTTCTGGTAGGCCAGACTGAACCCAGGCCATCCCTCTCCAGTCTTCCTTCCACGCTTCCTTCCCCCACGGCTGAGGCTTCTGACGCCCAACCTGGGCCTTCCAGGCCACATGTGGAGGAGCCCAGATTGAGCCAGGTATAGCATTCCTCTAAATATTTCTGCTTGTCCAATCAATGATGTTAACTAGATGTTAGTTGGGAGTACTAATTTATGATTGTGATTGATGATGCAAAACATTACAACCATGTCCCTTTTTCATACACAGGGAAGTCTCAGCCAGGAGGTGGCCGGGCCGAGCCAGCTGGCTGATCTGCAGGTCCCTCCACCCCGCTTGAAAAGAGAAAGTGGCAGTAGGAGGAGTGCCCTAGAGGAGGCTGCCAGAGGACTCTTTTGGAGGGCTACAGAGGTCCTGGGAGCACGACAGACCGTGGAGGAGGACATTGCTGCCGTCATTGCATATAAAATGCAGAGGATGGAGGAGGGCCAACAAGCCATGTGTGAGTCGCTCATATTGGAGGCTCTTAACAAAGGTATGAGAGGCCAAATTACAGCTCAGACACACCTTTGCGATGGTCCTCCTCCTGCAGGTCCTCCTCCTCGTCCTCCCTCTCCTCCAGGTCCTCTCAGTCCTCCTCCAGGTCCTACTCCTCCTCCTGCCACATCTCCAACTGCACAGCCACAGCCTGGAAGGAAGCGTGGAAGGAAGACCAGAAAGTGAGGACCCTGAATCCAGTCTGGTCGGCCAAAAGATGCAGCCTCTTGTGGTACCACAGCCTGGGGACACACATGTCATCTGCTGCTATCCGGATCTCTGCGAATTCTGGACCAGACTGCCCTCCCTTACATATGGACTCCTCAGGCCACCAATTTTGATGTTCAAGAATTGATGTCTGCCGTGGGGGTCCCAGGCTTCGCTAATTTCTCCTGTTGATCCAGTGTTGCCTTCCTCTTTGTTTGGTTCTGATCCCTTAATAAAGGATTTTTGTTTTGAATTATACTCTCCTATGAGTTTTACTTAAAAAATGACAGTTTGTGAGGATTCAGGTACATTTCAAATATACAATGTGAAATGAACAAGGGACACCAACAACAAACAATCTCCTTGAAATTAAATAATAAAAGATATCAATGGTGTTGGGGTAACTTGACACACAAAACACACACAAAAATATTCTGGAGTAAAAATAAAAATAACATTGAACAAAGATCAGCCTTTGAAAAAATACAAACATTAAATAAAAAAAAAAAAAGCCTTAAAATCCCCAAAAAAATTAAATTAAAAAAAAAAAAATATGTCAGATGTGACAACTAATAACAATATATTCAGGGAATACCAATAAAAAAACAAAAATAAAACTTTGTGAGAAGTGTGTGTGAATATGAGCAGCAAAACTACTTCATTCTTGTCACATTATAAAGAAGAAGAGAGTGCGCTGTATTAAACCATTTTTAACATTGCAGCGTGACGAAAGTGCTGTATCCATTGCGAACGCTAAGTTTACCAGAACGAGCTGTTCCGTGCCGAAATTTCTTCTGAGCATGCATGGCACTTTGTGCGTCGGAACAGGCCACACACGGTCGGAATTGACGCGATCGGATTTTGTTGTCGGAAAATTTTATCTCCTGCTCTCCAACTTTGTGTGTCGGAAAATCCGATGGAAAATGTCCGATGGAGCCCACACACGGTCGGAATTTCCGACAACACGCTCCGATCGGACATTTTCCATCGGAAAATCCGACCGTGTGTACGGGGCATTAGTCTAATCTCACAGTGTTGCTGAGACCTGCAGTTCCACAGGGAGGTCTCATTTAAATGAGTTCAACCAGGCCTCAAGCCTATACTCCACTAGGTACTGATTGACGGCTTGAGTGTACTTTTACCGGAGGCAGTTAAAGGGGTGTGTTTCAATTGCTGTCATCCATCACTTTATGTTACTTTATTTTCTGCTAAATCTTTGGATTACAAACATCGCAGTATAATGGCTAGCTGAAGAAGGAAGACCAGAGACTATACCACTCGCTGGGAGACTTTGTGTTACAGTCGCATGCAAAGGACTCCATCATTTTTCAGGGGGAACTATTGAGCCATTATGCTGTATTGTGTTGTTTAATAACTTTGCATAGTGTGTCCATATGGCCGTACTGGAAGTGGAAAGGTGCCCAGGGTCAAGGTTTGATCACCTTGAGCACTAGTCCCACTTGGAGATGCGCCTGCAGGGGTCATTTAAGAAATCTTGGAGTGTTAGCCATTTACAGATACTCATTTCATAATTGTATTGAATTTGTGTGTTAATACAGTTGTAATTACTGTTTATACTAGTTTCAGTAAACTTACAATCTGGTTAAAAGTATAATTGGTGTGAGGCTTGTTCATTCTCATAACAGGTGGAGCAACAGATACCAGGTAACGATAGAGGTACAATTTATGTATATTGCTATTGTTGGGTTGTTCCTTGTCATTGGGTTTCACACCAACACTGTTACACAGCTGTGTCAAGGGGATTGAGCCAATTTCATTGGGGGGTGGAAAAGCAGAGTGCAGGTCCCATCAATTGCAGCAGCTCCTTCGGGGGTAAGTGCTACACAAGTTAGAACTGTTTTTATATAATGTTACTAGGTAAATACAGTTCCGTTCTGTTAAATACTGTAAGCATTACCAGTCAGAATACTGCAGGTTTTTAACCATATCTTTCAGAGCACACTTGCTAATCCTATCTCCTTTTAGGCTATGCTTAGTCTAATAAATGTTTTACAATACATCAAGGTATGTCGGTAAGTGCTGGTTTAGTAAGGTGTGTCATCAAGATACCAGGCAAAATGTACCATGGGATATGGAATAGACATGCAAGGAATCGTGGAAGTTGTGGAACAAGATGGCCAGCAGACAGGCAGAACTCCCAACATGAAAGGACTTTTTCCAAGTAAGCTTATATTGGATTGTCAGAAATTACTATTGTTTGTATTGGTATTATAATGCTGATGTTATAAAAATGAAAGTGTATGATGTGACCACAGAATTGCTTTAACTTTTGAAGCAGTGTTCATATATGGTTGTTTGCTGCTGAAACAATATGTTATCCTTAATACAGGAAAATTCATTTTTCTGAAGGGGTGTTTTGGTGTTTTGACAGCAGACTTTGTTCCCTTGTCCACATCCTTCTACAATGATGAAGCAGAGAAAAGGGTTGTATCCTTGAGGAACATAAAATACTGCATTTATGAATAAGTTGCTTTACTACACTAGATATTTACAATACACAAATTACATGTGAATGATGTAACAGCTCCACGATACAAGGATATTATGGTATTTCTGATGCTAACTGAAAATTATGTTATTTACAAAGAAGTAGCTGGAAAGTTTTACTAAACTGAGTTGATACTGTTGGAAATTAAACATTAATTCTAAATAAAGGCCATTTATAGGGGATGGAAGCTATCAGACTTTTATATTTTCAATTACATTTTTATACTTAAAACACAGAAATATGTTTTAAAGTACAACCGGGAACTTGGCTGATAAAAGTATACATGTAATATTAATGATTTAGAACACATAAAGAAATATACAAAACTGTCATGTAGCAGCCACAAAAGTTTTTTTTTTTTTTTTTAGATATATATATATACATTATGTTTTGGTTTGTGCTCACAGTTTGTAATATATATGTTTGAACATTCCTTGAAAAAAGAAGTATGCAAAAAAAATATGTTAAAAACTTTTGGGCTTCATATCACTTTCTGTCTCTAGAACCAATAGAGAGGATATATTTAACTAACAGGGAAAATAATAGAAATAATATCTTATGTTTTTAACATTTTCATATGCTAAGCAAAACTACAAAAACATTTTAGTTTTAAATATACTGTATTTTAGGAAAAAAGGTTTACGTCATTGCATTTCAGCTCACATCAGTGCCAAAACACTCCCGACTACTGAAATATGACAATATCAGAGATGAAGATGGTAAAGGCTTTTATGTCAATCACCTTTACTTTCCGCCTTCTCTCTTCCTTAGACAGAAAATTTCCACTGTAAATGTGATTGACAGTTTCAGCTGACGTGTAAGGAATTTTAGACTTTTTTAAAATCTTAACCCCTATGATAATAGATGCATTCAATGTTTTTCATGCATGCTTTTCCCTGTAAAATCCTTTCTTGTGTAGACTTCCAAAAACCCTAAGCCTGGGTTCACACATGTCTGGCTGCGGTTTGCAGTCCGGAGTCTGATGTGTTTCTGTTCAGTGGTTCAGGAGTGATTCCGATGCGAATATTTGCCTGAATTCGCACCTGACCCAAAAACATACAGGACCCTTTTCAAAACTGCACCGTGGCCGCCCCAGACATGTGTGAACCGGGTCTATTGAGAGCTGGTCACATTCACAGGTTATGCGAATTGGATGCTGTTAAAACTGCATCCAATGCGCATATCTGTAAACCCAGTGTTAAGCTGCTGCTGGGCTTCGCCAACTTGTATGTGATATCAGCAGCCTCAGCAGACTCAGAGTTGTTACTCTGTGACAATATCATATTCCACATAAACCCCCCCACCACCAGAAGCTACATAAAAGGTTATGTAGGTGGATAAGGGAAGAGGTCCATATGCTGGGCCAGTGCAGAGAGCAAATAGACATGCCCGGAAGAGGAAAAGGCTATATCAAGTAAAGAGGGAGAAAATGTACTTTCCCGGGCTAGTCAAATTTACTAGCAAGTTTAAAAATAATTTATGGAAAAGAAAAACACTGCAGTAAGCATTTAGAATACCTAATTTTTAGTGTTTTACGTGCAGATTCTGTTGGTGACAGAGTCTTTATAATTTAAGGAAGGATCACTAGTAACTGCACATAATTAAAAGTGTGGTATTGCGCTAATCCTTAAAGTATATAAAAGTATGGGAATATATCTAAATCGATAAATAAATAGTGTAAGTGTGTCACACTTATGATAATGGTTCTAATATATAAATCCGTGATTCACCAACATAGACAACCTGGTGCAAAAATAATCATAAATAAATAACACATAACGGATGCAATAAAATCAAATGGCAATACCTGGCTAGAAAATTAATAAAAATAAGTGTATATGGTACAGCCGGGCATATTGCAAACAAACGAAGATGAAACATGACTTGTGCTCATGAACACAATACAAGCGACAGTATAACTGGAACCTTGTGATATTCAAAAAATAATAAAATCCACAAATCAACGTGCATAAAAGGTGATCCACTGAAGGTTAATTAAGTCCAAATAGTGTATATAAACAGTGATCCATTAGAAATAAATAAGGTGACTAATAACAGTTGTGATGTGTATCCTTTCTTCATGCAACACAGCACGCAGTGGTGGGCAGTGGCCCCTTACCTGAAGGTAGTGGGGTACTTGCTTTAGCCAATAATGGGCATGGCGACCCTTAGCTAGCAAAACCACAGCATCAATCAATCGTGGGAGCGATACTAGTTAGATCCTATCCTGGCTTATCTCCTCTGGAGGCGTCTGTCTCCCAAGTAGCATCCCGGGGTCACCAAGATAAAGACATCAAAAAAAGAATCCCACAATGGTGTAGTAACGTTTGGCAAACAATAGATTTTATTAAAAATAATCAGAGTACTCACATAAAAACAATAGCAATACGTGGAGATCTGACGAGCGGCAAGCTCGCACCGCTAATCAAATTCTAGATCTATTGAGAGGCGGTCACATTCACAGGTTATGCGAATTGGATGCTGTTAAAACTGCATCCAATGCGCATATCTGTAAACCCAGTGTTAAGCTGCTGCTGGGCTTCGCCAACTTGTATGTGATATCAGCAGCCTCAGCAGACTCATGCTCTGTACACACGGTCAGATTTTCCGATGGAAAATGTCCGATTGGAGCGTGTTGTCGGAAATTCCGACCGTGTGTGGGCTCCATCGGACATTTTCCATCGGATTTTCCGACACACAAAGTTGGAGAGCAGGAGATAAAATTTTCCGACAACAAAATCCGTTGTCGGAAATTCCGATCGTGTGTACACAAATCCGACGGACAAAGTGCCAGGCATGCTCAGAATAAATAAAGAGATGAAAGCTATTGGCCACTGCCCCGTTTATAGTCCCGACGTACGTGTTTTACGTCACCGCGTTCAGAACGATCGGATTTTCCGACAACTTTGTGTGACCGTGTGTATGCAAGACAAGTTTGAGCCAACATCCGTCGGAAAAAATCCTAGGATTTTGTTGTCGGAATGTCCGAACAAAGTCCGACCGTGTGTACGGGGCATAAGAGTTGTTACTCTGTGACAATATCGTATTCCACATAAACCCCCCCCAACAGAAGCTACATAAAAGGTTATGTAGGTGGATAAGGGAAGAGGTCCATATGCTGGGCCAGTGCAGAGAGCAAATAGACATGCCCGGAAGAGGAAAAGGCTATATCAAGCAAAGAGGGAGAAAATGTACTTTCCCGGGCTAGTCAAATTTACTAGCAAGTTTAAAAATAATTTATGGAAAAGAAAAACACTGCAGTAAGCATTTAAATACCTAATTTTTAGTGTTTTTACATGCAGATTCTGTTGGTGACAGAGTCTTTATAATTTAAGGAAGGATCACTAGTAACTGCACATAGCAAAAATTTTAATTCATTTTTCAGTTCTCTTTCAATGAGTATATTATTTGACTACATGGAGGTTTTTATATTTATAAAAATAAAAAAATCTTGCAAGCTACTCTAGAGCAACCCGAGACTGCAATCAGCGTCAGGTATAAAGTAACCTGAGGTTACAACCCAGCGTCAGGTGTGGTATAACAATTCCTGTAAAACAAAGTGCAAATCCACAGCTGCTAAGCATTGATCACAATCCCATAATCTGTGAAAACATATATACAAAAACAAAAAAATGCAGTGCTGTGTGATACTGAACCTTACAAATGCTAATTGTAAGGTTCAGTATCACACAGCGCTGCATTTTTTTGTTTTTTGTATATAGGTTTTTATATTTAACTTGCGCTTTTCAATAAAATATTATTTCTTCTAAGCCCTTGTTACAGTATCATGTTAGCTATTTAACATACACTAATACAATATTAACAGAACATATTTATGCCTCATATATAGTTTAATCTATTTTGATCTATTACAGTATGTTAAAATTCCACAATCTCCTAATCATATGTTTTGCTGGGGAACATATTCACAAAGACATAACAATTTATGTGATTGGTCTCACACAAATGGATAATAAGTGGAACAGTTGTCTTCTTGCTCCATTCCTCCAAAAAGTGTTTTTGTGTCAAAATGCTGCATTTCACAATGATACTGGAATATTTTTCACATCACCAGCTTTCCAAGCACCCTAAATTTGGACACCCTGGCCAAATTAGGCAGCGGTTGGGTTTAGTATGGGGCACCATAGAATACTGCACACATTTTATGACCGCTACTCTTACCTTAATATTCTCTCTAGTGGTGTTTATACAGAGATTGTTTACAGTGTTCTGCGTACAATCCACTTTTCATTGATTATGCAACAGCATTCCTTTCTATGTGTCCAGAAATCTTCAGTATCATCAAAGTGACATCTGTTATTTTACGGGAAAATATGTAGTTTTTGCTGCACCTCTTATTTTATTTTGTTTAAGTAAATGCTAAATATTGCGTTGTGCTTATATGTTTACCTGTTTAGGTTTAGCTGCTTTGCTGAAAAAAAATCCTGTTGTATACACAGCTCAGTTGCTCAATCTGAAGTTTACACCCACAGCCGTGACAACACTCCCACCCACCCACAACCCCATCATAACCCCCCAGACATGGCCTGCTCCTTTCAGACTAAAAGAAAACTTTCATTAGAAAAGAGAAAGTCTAAAAGGAAACGTTGTTAGGAATACTCTCCTCTTGTGATCAGTCGAACTCCAGGTGTATTGAAAAGCAGACAATTTATTTCAGATGTGTCACACAAATGGATGATGCTTACAAGTCAAAAGATGCAGTAAGAATCATACAAAGAGATGAACATCCCCCCTCCTAATACCTACAATAATATAGAGATAACGCTTCTATTGGCTGAGGAAACACCATAGCGTGCCTGGTACAAAATGGTACTTTATTTGCCAATTAGTGTTTCCTGTACATTCTTGTTCTACCATATATGGTTAAGCCTAATCATCCTACAACTTACTATGGAGTTAGTTAAAGCAAATGATACAGCAAGTTAATACAACAATGTGCTCAGAAGTCATCTTAAGAAAAGTCTCAGGGTTATTGTTTTTCTAATAGTCACACAATAAACATTTAAAACTTTTCTAACAAACGTCTTCTATTGTAATTTTTCTTAAAAAAAAACAAAATAATTCTTTTTTGATATCAAGGTCACAGGTGTACCATATATATATATATATATATATATATATATATATATATATATATATATATAATATCTCACAAAAGTGAGTACACCCCTCACATTCATCACACACTGATGAAATGACACTTTGCTACAATGTAAAGTAGTAAGTGTACAGCTTGTATAACAGTGTAAATTTGCTGTCCACTCAAAATAACTCAACACACAGCCATTAATGTCTAAACCGCTGGCAACAAAAGTGAGTACACCCCTAAGTGAAAATGTCCAAATTGGGCCCAAAGTGTCAATATTTTGTGTGGCCACCATTATTTTCCAGCACTGCCTTAACCCTCTTGGGCATTGAGTTCACCAGAGCTTCACAGGCTGCCACTGGAGTCCTTTTCCACTCCTCCATTATGACATCACGGAGTTGGTGGATATTAGAGACCTTGCGCTCCTCCACCCTCCGTTTGAGGATGCCCCACAGATGCTCAATAGGGTTTAGGTTGGAGACATTCTTGGCTAGCCCATCATCCTTACCCCCAGCTTCTTTAGCAAGGCAGTGGTCATCTTGGAGGTGTGTTTGGGGTCGTTATCATGTTGGAATACTGCCCTACGGCCCAGTCTACGAGGTGAGAGAATCATGCTCTGCTTCAGTATGCCACAGTACATGTTGGCATTCATGGTTTCCTCAATGAACTGTAGCTCCCCAGTGCTGGCAGCACTCATGCAGCCCCAGACCATGACACTCCCAACACCATGCTTGACTGTAGGCAAGACACACTTGTCTTTGTACTCCTCACCTGGTTGATAAATTTGTTAATTTGTTAATTCGTTAATTCCGAAATTTTCGAATTTCCAAATTTCTGAATTTTCAAATTTCCAAAAATTCAAAATTTCAGAAATTCGAAATTCGGAAATGGGAAATTTGGAAATTCAAAATTGCAAAAATTCGAAATTTAGGAAAAATTTCATAAATTGGAAAATTTCGTAAATTCAAAACTTCGAGAATTCGGAAATTCTAAATTTCTGAAATTGGAAAATTCTAAATTTCAGAAATTCAAAATTTCAGAAGTTCGGAAATGAGAAATTTGGAAATTCGAAATTTCGAAAATTCAGAAAATTGAAATTTCATACATTTGAAATTTCGTAAATTGGAAAATTTCGTAAATTCAAAATTTCTGAATTTTCAAATTTCCAAAAATTCTAAATTTTGAAAATTCGGAAGCTTAGAAATTTTGGAAATTCGAACATTTTGGAAATTCGAAAATTGTAAAATTTTAATTCGGAAATTTTTATTATTTATTATTAATTTGTTCCATTCCATTTGTTTAGATGCGGTATTCGTTATTTTGGATAATTCGTAACTTCAGATAAATTGGTATTTGTTGCGTTCACAAACGGACAAATTTTAAAGGACATTCCAATACCTATAATTTAATAGTTAGTTATTATTAGTTAGTTCTTATTTAAAATTGATTTGATTTTCTTTCATTTTTTCAGATTTTCGAATTTTTGGATTTTCACATTTTTTAATTTCTGGATTTTCAAATTCCGAAAATTCGGAAATTCAGATTTTGAAAATTCAAAATTTGGAAATTTGAAAATTCGGAAATCTGAAAATTCGGTAATCTGAAAATTCAGAAATTTGAAAATGCGGAAATTCGGAAATTCAAAATTCGGTAATTTGAAAATTCAAAATTCGGTAATTTGAAAATTCGAAAATTCGGAAATTTGAAAATTCAGAAATTTGAAAGTTCGGAAATTTGGGAATTCAAAATTCGGTAATTTGAAAATTCAAAATTCGGTAATTTGAAAATTCGAAATTCGGAAATTTGAAAATTCCGAAATTTGGAAATTCAAAATTTGGAAATTTGAAAATTCAGAAATTCTAAATTCGAAAATTCAGAAATTCTCATTTTGGAAATCCAAATTTTCGAATTTTCGAATTTCTGAATTTTTGATTTTTCAAATTTCTAAATTTCTAAATTTCCAAAAAAGCAAAAAAACAAATGAAACAAAAACTAACAAATTTTTTGGCAGTATACATGTCTAACCTAGACCATCTTTATGTAGAGGAACAATTTTTTCTTCAGATCCTCAGAGAGTTCTTTGCCATGAGGTTGAACTTTCAGTGACCAGTATGAGAGAGTAAGACCAATAACACCCAGTTTAACACACCTGCTCCCCATTCACACCTGAGACCTTGTAACACTGAGTCACATAACACCTTTAGGGAAAATGGCTAATTGGGCCCAATTTGGACATTTTCACTTAGGGGTGTACTCACCTTTGTTGCCAGCGGTTTAGACATTAATGGCTGTGTGTTGAGTTATTTTGAGGGGACAGTAAGTTTACACTGTTATAAAAGCTGTACACTCTCTACTTTATATTGTAGCAAAGTGTCATTTCTTCAGTGTTGTCACATGAAAAGATATAATAAAATATTTACAAAAATGTGAGGGGTGTACTCACTTTTCTGAGATACTGTATATATATGAGCATATACAAACTAATAGGGAAACTTTTCATTCTGAAAGCACATTAACACAGCAGTGCCTTCATAATCCTTCATCTGTTTCACATGCACTCTATGACAGACCCAACTGGGGCAGGAGCATTTGGAGGGAACTGCAGGGTAGCTTTTTGCCTACTAACTATGGGCCCTGGCTTTTGAGGGGGCTCTATTCTTTGGGAGGTGTGTGCCTGGGGGACCTTTGGAGTGGTTTGTCTTCGGCTTTGGGTCCACATCTCCCCAAAACACACAGACTCTGAAAACTGGAGTACACTAATACAGATTTGGGCCTCTGTACCCAAACCAGCATTGACTGCTTCAATCCCCCTCCAGACTCAGAGCAGATGTTAACATAACCAGCTCAAAACAACCTGGTGTCTAGAGGACTGGCCAGCTGTGAGGGAAGATGGCCACATAGTAAACCGGCTCTGTGACAACAGAACTCCCTGAAGCAGCTAGAAGCCATTTAAAGCAGCCCTGGACACACAAAATAACCCTGAAAGTAAAGGGAACCGCCCCGCAAATTGAGTGAATACTGGCATTCGGCCGGGACTCAGAGAATGGAAGATGGCGCTGGCATCTCTTCACAGCAAGGCGCAAGCAGTATAGAAGTGCAAGCTGAGGAGAATGTAAAAGTACAAATGGAAATACATTCTAGTGACAATGAAGAATCTCATGATGACACTAATTACCCACCTAAACAGAGAAGATGAAACCTGAGGTAAATCTGACTGGAAATTTACATGGTCCTGATATTACTTTGTGTGAAAATCCTTATGACCCTAAACTGAATGCCATTCCTACCACAGGGCAGCCTGTTTCAGACTCGACCATTAAAGAAATTGTAATGTCTTTAATGTCTTTAAGGGGAGCCCTGCAACAGGACATGTTTAATTTCATGCAACAATCTAAAAGAGACATAGTGGAAATTGGTGATAGAGTAGACTATTTTGAAAACAAATTGTGTGAATTTACTGATGCACACAATGATCTGGTTGAAGCCCATTTGATATGGAAGAAGAATTAAAAAATCTTAAACTGAAAGTGACAGATTTGGAAGATCGAGCTAGAAGAAACAATGTTAAGTTCCGAGGCATCCCAGAGAATGAAAAACCTCCAGACTTGAAGAAATTCTTAAAAGAAATGATTACAGCATTATTACCTACTATCCCTTAACAGGAATTAGCAATTGACCGAGCACACCGACTTCCTAAGCCCTCATATTTGCCGGAAAGAATTCCCAGAGATGTAATTGCTAAAATACATTTTTTTCAAGTAAAGGATCAGTTAATGCAATGTGCACGACATAACTCTCCTCTCCCTGACCCTTACGTAGGAATAATACTCTATTCAGATCTTTCCCAAGCAACGATATTAGCATGCAAAAATCTGAACTCAATAACCAAAGTACTCCAGAACCATAAGATACAGTATAGATGGGGATTCCCTACTAAAATACTAATCGATCGTGAAGGTACTTCATACAATATCCATAACAGGGAAATGCAAAAACCTCTAAAGGGATTTTTAAGGCAATGAGAACTAAAAAATGTTTTAAAACAAATGTTTATTATAAATATATATAGATATAAATTGGTTGCATGAATATAAAGGTCAATAGAATAGGTGAAGATAACACATTGCAGAATGTTAAAAAAGTGCATTCATATGAGAACGAGAGGAGAAACAATTAGAAGAAAGTGATACATAACACTACCCGATACAATCACCACAGACGAGAAACCGTGGTGTTGAATAGTGAAATTCCAACGCGTTTCAACATACTTATTTCAAAGAAAAAGACTTCTTCAGGGAAATGTATCACAGTCTAAGTCGTTGAATGGGTCTTGAAGCAACAGGCCACCACGAACTGGAAGTTCAATGCTTTTGTACTTCGAATGTTGGAATTCATTTTGAAACATAACACCTTTTTATTTAGGGACTCCCACTACCTCCAGGTACAGGGGGTGGCTATAGGGACTTGATGCGCACCCTCATATGCCAACCTGTACCTGGGGGAGTGGGAGAAGGACTTCTTACTCAGAGAAAAACTGTCTATGTACTCTTGCCACATCTGTAAGTGGCAGAGATACATTGACGACATATTCATTATCTGGGACGGTCCAGAGAGTGAACTCAGAGACTGCTTGAGCTGTATGAATCAAAACAGTCTCAATCTTTTTTTCACCATGACGTATGACTCTAGAGAGGTCAACTTTTTGGATATTACCATTTCAAAAGACCACATTGGAAGACTCTCAAGTAGGCTATATAGGAAGGAGACAGCCGGTAACATACTGCTACATGCAGACAGCTTTCACCCAGAGCCACTGAAGAGGTCCATTCCATTTAGCCAGTTTCTAAGGCTGAAAAGGAACTGCAGCACATATGAAGACTTCCAAAGAGAATCCGACAAACTGACCACCAGATTA
The DNA here is from genome assembly GCF_042186555.1 of Aquarana catesbeiana. NCBI lineage: Eukaryota > Metazoa > Chordata > Amphibia > Anura > Ranidae > Aquarana > Aquarana catesbeiana. The sequence goes on from NC_133327.1 coordinate 383,490,867, forward strand.
ATGGATAGAGAGTACACAAAATCAGCCCCCAAAAAGGCGTTTAATTGAGTTAAAAACACAGACAGACAGAATTTAATCTTTAGGAAGAAAAATCCAAAGAAAGAAGATACAACGATTAGAATCAACATGAGATTCTCCAGTGAACACAATAAAATAAGGAAGATCATCTCCAAGCATTGGTCAACGGTCATGGAGGATCCAATCGTGGGTAGGCTGGTTGCATCCAGACCCCAAATTACGTACAAAAAGTCAGGTTCCATTGGGAACATGCTTACACAAAGTGAATACAAGGGAAATGCAAGAAGAGACCCTTGTAAAACTTGGGGTACATACCCTTGTGGGTCTTATTCACAGTGTGGAGTTATTGGAAGGAGGACAACGGTATTATTACCCAATGGAAAAAATTTCCAACTACGTCATTTTGCCAATTGCAGAACACAGGGAGTCGTATACTTAATGCAATGCCAATGTGAGGCCTTCTATGTCGGGAAAACCTGACAAGAATTTGGCAAAAGAGTTGATAAACACATGCACAGTATGGGCATTGGCAATCTCTACCTACCACTAGGAAGACATATAGACAGACAACACAACTACAGGATGCCTAAAGACAATTTTACAGTACTGGATAGACTCCATATACCAATCAGGGGGGGTGACTGGAACAAGGTTCTGCTCCAGCAAGAAATGCGCTGGATCAGGAGCCTTAGGGCCACCACCCCCCCTGGTTTAAATGAAACAGAGAGTTTTAGGCCCTTCTTGGAAAGCTTTAGCTCAGGCAAAACCGACTAAAGGCCATGGTTTGTCCCCCTTATCTCTGTCCATGTCCTTAGTTCCGAACACACCCCCCCTTTACTGCTCTGACCTTTCTTCTCATGGGGTATCCCATGTGAACCCTTGGTTCATTCACAAGTGTCTAGACATGAGATATATTACCCAAAGATTTTTCAGATATTTAGACATTTGTTATATACATACATTTATGTGGGTTTTTTTGTCTCATCACCACATGATTTGGCCTATGTTTTTTGGACCAACTCGGGATGGTGTTATAAGACATACTACAGTTTTTAATTTTTGACTGTTTATTTGATTGAATGATTCTATTGCTATATTGTATGTCTCGGTGTCTATTAGGGCCACCTAGCAGTAATCTGTTTGGGTTTCACATCCATATCATCTCTCATGCATTTCTGGGTTGCCCAATGTGGAGGTGGAGTACTCTCTCCCTGGGGGTTCTCCCAACTGGGAAGGGTATTTACCCTCTTTGTCCTGTCCCTACCTGGCACAGGGGGGCGCGGTGTCCCAATTGTACACCGCGGCAAATCACTCCAATGCTTGAAATGTGTTTCAAGCGGGCCCCCTGTGTCAGTGGTTATTAGTCCTGGTTGCTGTGCGTCCCTGTGACGCATGCCGCCACGGCGCACATGCGCGGTGCGAGCGGCGGCATCCAGTGCTATGGGAACACGCGGCGTAACCACGTTGGACTTCCCTGTTGGCGATGATTTTAGGTGCGCTGCGCCATTGGCTGACGCGATGGCCCATCCCCGCCCACACCACATAAAAGGATGCCAGGGACGGCATATGGCATCACTCCTTCCCTCGGTTACCAGCCGAGGGTATCAGGGTACGCAGACCGCTCCGGATGGACCAGACCTATACTTTCTGTTAAAAGTAAGTTACTTGTCTTACACTAGAACACCAGCTCTGAGGAAGGGTTTTTTTTTTCAACTCCCCTTTGCTTCTTAACCAGGTTCTTTTTCTTACCTCTTTTTTAACCCTGTTATATACAGACATCTAATACTTGATGCTGGAACGCCAATACTTGGATTGTAACTATATATCCAGCCGTCCTGTAGAGGATTTGGGACCTTGTTTACCCATGGGGAATCAGGACATCCTGACACGGGAGATATTATTAACCCCTGAAGTGCATTGGCAGGATGTGAGTAAATTGTGAGCCTTAATATGCGATATACATATATAGTTGCACACAGTCCATAACATTGCTGCTTTTGATTTCCCTTAGACTGTGATACATTTCCCTGAAGAAGACTTTTTCTTTGAAATAAGCATGTTGAAATCCGTTGGAATTTCACTACTCGACACCACGGTTTCTCGTCTGTGGTGATTGTATCGGGTATTGTTATGTATCACTTTCTTCTAATTCTTTCTCCTCTCGTTCTCATATGAATGCACTTTTTTACATTCTGCAATGTGTTATCTTCACCTATTCTATTGACCTTAATATTTATGCAACCAATTTATATCTATATATATTTATAATAAACATTTGTTTTAAAACATTTTTTAGTTCTCATTGCCTAAAAAATCCCCTTAGAGGTTTTTGCATTACCTTTATAATATAATACGGGATGATGGCAATGACACATCCACACCACCAGGGTCAACTTTATATACAATATCCATAACATGGAAGAAGATCTGAAGATTCTGCGTCAATGGGGATTACTTCCAATTGAAGAAGACAAAGGTCCAGACAAATCCCTACCTGTCACTGTACCTCGACAATGGCAAACCAAACAAGGAAGACCATCATCCTCCCTCTCCAAGGACCCCTTTAAATGACCTATAAAAACTATTCTGAGCCTGGATAGATCCAGGCTCAGTCCTGAGCCTGGATAGATCTGTTTCTCCCCCTATCCTAGGATATTTAGTACATCAAAAATGTACACAGGAGTTGCATATCAACTCCTAGTTTCTTATCTTAATTTGTGTATGTTGTTTATTTGTATGTTATTAACTTTTTTTGTGCTTTATAAGGCTCAAATCCACTATCTACTGTTTACAGAAGGTAATAACTACTACTGCATTAAAGAGGTAAAGTTTTTTTCAATTAATGTTAAATTATCCTTGTTTATCAGCGATTACCACCAACACTATGGGCATTACGTTTATGTCAATAAATACTAACGGTCTTAACAGTCCATATAAGAGAAGAGCTCTATGGAAGGATGCGATTAAATTCAACTGTGATATAATGTGCATACAGGAAATACGTTTTTCTCAAACATGCATACATCCTATTCCAGGAATGATTACTTTATCACAGATAGATTTCTGTTACAAAAGATAGAAAATGCTAAAATACATAGTATAACATGGTCCGACCATGCTCCTATCACGATAGAAATGCAAACAGGATCAACAAATAACAAAAATACTTTATGGAGAAATAATACTTTCATTCTATCTCAAAAGGACAATCTATCTGTGATAAAGAAAAATCTAAAAGAATTTTTTTAATTTAATATTGAGGATTCTGTACATATAACAAATGTATGGTGTTCCCATAAAGCATTTATAAGGGGAATATTGATTCAAGTAGCATCCAGGGAGAAAAAAAAAAAGAAACAAATTACATTAAACAAACTACTGCAAGATATTTCTGACCTAGAGGAAGTACACAAAAAAAAATACCATAGACGTCAATCTATCTCAGCAATTAAACATCCTTAGAATGGAACAAAGATGTGCCTTAATAGCAGACCATGATAAATATCTAAAAAGAATTGAAATAAACTACTACTCCCAAAACAATAAAGCTAGCAATTTATTAGCATATCGATTACGAGAACGCCAAAACAAGAATACAATTACGAAGTTAATTCATCATACTACTCAAGAAACACATTATAACCTCCAGAAGATTGCAGATTCATTTTCAGATTACTATGAATCATTATATAATCTTAAAAAAGATAAAAACACTCCGCAACCTACACCCGCTAGTATAACAAGTTTTTTAGACTCGGTAAATCTACCTAAAATTGATACTATCACTCTTGAACAAATCAATGAGCCTATATCACAAGAAGAAATTCTTACTGTAATAAAATCCCTACTTAAAAATAAAAAAACTGGAATTGATGGTCTGTTTGCAGAATATTATAATGCATGTGCAGATATCTTAGTTCCACATCTAAATACATTGTTTAATCAAATCGCCACTTATTGCAACTGCACTTGTTGATCTGTGTATAGTGTTTACTTTCATATACACTACTACAGACTAACCACTTAAGTGCATCTCATTTGATCCCCCCCTTTCCTCTTCCGCCATTCCCCCTCCCTTCCCCTCCCCCCTTTCCCCCATTCATTTGCTCACTATTGTTTTATCTACGTTGTATACTCATCATTTTACCACTGTGTTCATTTATTGTGGATCTTCTTAATGATGTGGAGATCCATAGGTACAATGTGCTGGAGGAATTCTACACCTTATTACCTCCCACCATGTTCTCCAATGATATCAAACTAACTGGTACCACCAGATATACCTTGTGCGGCAAATTTAAATATCTAGAAATAATTTTTAAACATGCCAATCAGCAATGGTGGGATAGATTCTTTCTGGAAAAATACATTTCCACCAAGGTCTCACCCCAAGGTTTAAGAATTATTAAAGATTGCCCATTTCTTAATGCTGCCAGCAAAAAGGAATTGGAAAACATTTCCGAGTTTTGCACCTCAAAGTGGATGGAAATCCTGATTGAGCACAGACTGCATCTTTTTGAGAAACTCAAATCAGAAGCTCATACCATAGCCAAAGAGATCGCGGATCATCAAGTCACCGCTCCACTCTCCTGGCTTGGTATTTTACACAAAAATACTAAATCAGATGAAGATTTTCTGGTTAAAACTAAATTAGGCAAATTCAAGAGAGATCTGGATGATTTTAATCTGGATCGGTATTCAATTGGAAACAAAAATCCACCACTGACCACAGACGCCCCTTCCCTCCCCCTTCCCTTCCTTCCTCTGCACTTCCCCACACCACTCATCCATAGCCCCGTCCTCCACCACCCTCCCATCAACCATATCCTCCTCCTCTCATGGGGATCCCCATTACCAAAACCTTTTCCCAGCGGCCCACATCCTGTGCTAATACACACATAGGACCTAAACACCCCTCCAATAAAACCAACAACTTATTAGCTGATCTTAATACATTTTACAATAGACCCTCCTACAGGAAAAAAAGGTACCAATCCTGCCACTACCACATCCATTCCCCACCAGACTCATGGCCCCTCATCTAAAGTCATATCTTCAACCAAACATGATGAAGTTGCTGACCTACCTAACCAAAATTCCCTTAATAATACTACAGATGAATTTATGGAGACTCAATTTGGAAATATTGCGGATCTTCCCTCTGGTATCCACCCCCCAAGATCCAGCAAGAGAGACCACTCAGATCCTCTTGTTTTGGGGTCACCTTCCCCTCCCATCCCATCCACATCCACACTTTAAGTTACATGTTCCTCCTTGCCCTCCGATCCCTCTTTTTTAGTGCACAGTCCTCCTCGAGTCAACCGGAGAAAAAAAAAACTTACCGGAGAGGCTGTAGAGGAGGACGAGGTTACAAATCCAGAGATAAACACACCAAAACTCCGCAAACTATGAAGATCTTCAATCTATCCTCCCTCGAACTCTCCACTGCCGATATAAGCTTACTTAATAGGGGACTAAATTTTGCCCCAATAAATAAGCCCAACCCTTTCCTTCTATTCAAGGACATGAATAGATACTTCTGCAATCTCACTTTAAAAAGGTTCTTTCACGCCAAACAGAGCAAACCCACTGTGAATGACGCAGCCCCATCTACCCCCCCCCCCTGTCCTCTAATCATTTTGAATATGATGGTGATCTAATAGACGTTCTAGAATCCCTTACTGAGGATGAGGATACACTTAGCCTCTTCACTCAACATTTGGCCACTTCACCACCATCCATCCATTATACATTCATCATTCAAACCCAAGTCAGTTTTTAATCCTGCACAGTCCAAGGGCCCCTACCTGGAAAGCTTCTATAGGGTTGTGTATGCAGACTTCCTTAAGCTCTGCCAGTCATCTTCCTCTATACCTCCCCATGTACACAATCTTTCTGCTATTGAAACTCGAGCTCTAGCCCTAGACTCCTCTCAGATCAAACCACCTACCATAAGCTTCGAAAAGATCCTACCAGCGATTTTCTACTGAGGCCCATTGTCTCATTCAGTCAGCTTTTGATAAAGGAGTGATCAACAAAATGGAAGCCTCTTTTTTTTGGAAAAACTTTTATCAGGTTCCCTACTTTTATCATCTGCCGAAAGTATACAGAAGTCTTACATCCCCCCCTGGCAGACCCATTGTGGCTGCCATGGACAGTGTCACCACTGAGTTTAGTCAATACATTGACCTATTTCTACAACCCATAGTTCAACAGTTGCCCTCATACATTAGAGATGGCACTCACCTCTTAGAACTTTAAGCGCCCTACAGATGGGAGCCCACATACACGTGGCTCTCCCTCGATGTCGCCTCCCTTTATACCTCCATCCCCCATCATTTTGGCCTAATGGCTCTAGAATTTTTTCTTGCCCAGGAACCCCTCATTAATCCCAGACAAGTTGCCTTTATTTTGGAGGCCACAAAATTCTGTCTAACCCACAATTATTTTTCTTTTGTTGATGATTTTTTTCTACAGATCCAAGGGACTGCTATGGGAGCTAACTTTGCTCCATCCTATGCAAACCTAGCCATGGGGTATTGGGAAAAAAACTTAATTTGGCACAACAACCCCTATTCATCCAATCTCGTCTTTTTTGGACGTTATATCGATGATATAATAATCATCTGGGATGGTCCTCCCAACCTCATTGCTCTTTTTGTTGATCATTGCAACCACAACCCGTACGGACTAACATTCACCCATGTTTCAGACCCAACCAACTTGGCCTTCCTCGATTTGGAATTAGGCCACATAGGTGAGAATATAATAGCAAAAAACTACACTAAACCCACGGCAGGTAACTCCTTTTTACACTATACCAGCTGCCATTAACCAAAATGGATCAAAAATATACCTAAAGGACAATTTTGTCGCCTAGGAAACAACAGCACCTTGGATAGCGACCATGCCTCATCTAGCATTTCACTAAAACAAAAATTTGCTGACAAAGAATACCCCAAAGAGCTGGTAGATGAAGCATGTGCTCTGTATGCGAAAGGAAAACTCACCAAACTAGAAAAAGAAAAAATAGATCATTCTACTAGATTCATCACCACTTTCCACTTCCAATACAAAAAAATGGAGAACATTCTGAACAAACATTGGGATATCTTGTTACAAGATCCCCTCCTAAAAACTACCTTCCCCCAAGTACCAAGAGTTACATACCGAAAAGCTCCCAACCTAAAAAGCAAAATTGCCCCCAGCAAAATTAAAACAACTAATACATCTACCAACCCCACAGTTCTCATACCTTTAGTTGGTATGTACCAGTGCAAAAAAATCTGATGCAAAACCTGCTCTTTCATTGAACATGGTCAAAAATAATTTCTCTCCAAAGGAAAACCCTACATGTTAGATCAATTTTACAATTGCTCTTCTGACTTTGCGGTATATGGCCTCACATGCCCTTGCAGCCTAATTTATGTTGGCCCAATGATCTGCCCCCTTAGACAACGCTTCGGCCAACACCGTAGGTTGATTGAGGGCGGCAAGGACATGAACATCGTTCCCCGACATTTTGCTGAGCACCATAAAAAATCCACCACTGGCCTAAAAGTTTGGGTGATTGAGCAAATTTCCAAATCACTCACTGCAGCAGAGCATTTTAAAAAACTGTGCGAGAGAGAGACATTCTGGATCTACACTCTAGATGTCCTCTCGCCCGGTGGTGTAAATGAGGCCATTGAAATCACCACGGTGTTATAACTTGTTACCGTACTATAGTTATCTATTATTAGCCTGGATGTTTACACTGATCTCTTATTCACCCATTCTTTGCCATTTTTCCACTACAGGTATCTTTTTCACACATTGTGTTTTTATATATGGGGGGAGCTGATTCGGTCCCAAGTATTGGCTTGCCCCCATCACCCCCTTCCCCCCCTCTCCTCCCCCTTTCCCTCCCTATTTCCCCCCTTCCTTTCCCCGCCCCCTTTTCTTTCCCCCCCTTCTTTTCCTTCCCCACTTTCTCTCCTTTTCTCTTTCTTTCTTTTCTCCCACTTTTTTTTCCCACTACCCCCCTCCCCCTTCTTCCCCCCTCCCCCATTCCCCTTCTCCCCTCCAAACCCCTTCCCCTTCTCTCCCCCCACTCTCCTTCTCCCCTCCAAACCCCTTCCCCTTCTCTCTCCCCCCCACTCTCCTTCTCCCCTCCCCTTTCTCCCCTCCCATCATACAGTGACCATCACCTATATATATTGTTTCATATATATTGTTTATATATATATATTCCCTTACAACCCTACTATGCTCCATGTAAAATATATTGCGTAATATAATATATTCACCCCCCTTCCCCATTTTTAAAGATTAATACACGGATTCTCTTTTCTCTAACCCCATCCGTCATCTTCCACCATTTCTCATTTAATTAATGAACCCCATACATATTTATACCCTACTCCGTTTATTATTATTTCTCTATTTTCTTATTATTATTTTTATATTTTATTATTTTTTTGTCTGGTGGTCTGGTCTATGTATTCATTGGATAATGATATTTATTATAAATGTGAATTATCTCCCTATTTTAATTTATTTTATTAATCCGCATTTTACCTATTTAAATGCTTATTTATTTCTCATGCATTTTTTTTCCATCAAGTATTTCTTTGCCATGTTTATCCCATTGTTTCCTGATATGCTGATTTTCCTCCAGCCCCTTTGTGCCCACAATGTGTTAAACCTACTGTGTAATTATCTGGCCCCTCCCCCTGTTGAGACTATAAGATCTTGCCTAGACCCACACACCCCATGCTTGACAAAGGAGTGCTGCTATGCTGACCATCCATAGCCTGTAGACTCGGAAACGCGTCGCACATTGGTGACGTCACGGCTCCGCGCCATGCTTTGCTGTGCGTGCCAAGCCTCCTTCTGGCTCCCCCTCCACGGCCGTGCTACCAGAGGAGACTGACAACATCACGGCACTGTTTTGTGTCAGGACCCGACATCCTCCTTCCCCCTCCACTGGAACCCACACATGCCTGGATGCTTCTACATACCATCAGTTCTGTGTGCCAAGGAGAAGAACCGCTGTGCCCCACCACCTCACATCACCTTATGTGGATTCGCCAGCCATTTGTGGACATGCTGAAGCTTGCAGTCCCTCTCCTCTCCTCTCATCCAGAGACATGCCTGAATGCAGATATGCTATCTTCCATGTGAGTGGATATTATTTTTTATAATAAATGTTTATTGATACATACTCAGAAGCACCCCATTTTCCTTGTTTTTTAATCAAATTGCAAACACCAGACAATTCTCCAAGGAAATGCTAGAAGCAGTCATAATTACTGTTCCTAAACCAGACAAAGACCCCTCATCCCCTAAAAACTATAGACCAATAACATTGTTAAACACAGATCTGAAGATATATGCAAAAATCCTGGCCAATAGATAGATTAATAAACATAACATCATCTCTCATAAACCCTGACCAGATTTTGTGAAGGGAAGACAAGCTCCGGATGGTACAAGAAGGATGATAAACCTAATCAATCAGATAGAAAATGGTCGAATGCCTTCTCTTTTTCTCACTCTTGATGTCGAAAAGGCATTCGACAGGATGTATTGGGAATTTATCTCAAATTCACTTACGAAATTCGGATTTAATGGATTTATACACTCAGCCATAATGGCACTCTATACGCAACCCTCAGCAAAGGTCTTCACCTCAGGTATAATATCAAAAAGTTTTGATTTAACTAATGGAACGAGACAAGGGTGCCCCCTATCCCCCCCTTATTTTTTCATCAGCTATTGAACATTTAGCAGGAATCCATGCAATCAAACTCAGATATAAAAGGGATCAAAATAGGACAATACGAGCATAAAATAGGATTATTTGCGAACGATGTTATAATCTCAATAACCAATCCTGATACTTCGTTACCGGTCATACACAAAGTTTTAGAACTGTATGGAATTACATCCTATTATAAGATCAACCGTAATAAATGTCATGTACTACCTATGAATCTTTCTGATGATACTGTAGTTAATTTGCGTGGAAAATATGATTTTAATTGGGAAGAATCATCTATATCCTATTTAGGAATCAATCTTGCCTACCCTTCCTCCAAATTATATGGAGCTAATTTTCCGATGTTATTCCGATGTTATTAGAAACAATCCACAAAGACTTACAGAATTTTCAGAAAACACAACTCTCATGGGTAGGTAAAATAGCGGCATTCAAAATGGTAACACTACCCAAAATCTTATATTACTTCCGTACCCTCCCTATTTTGATCCCTAACAAATTTTTTTTACGCAAATTGACACTAAACTCAAAGGATTCATATGGAATGGGAAGAAACCTAGAGTGGCATTTTCTGTATTGATTTCCTCCAAGTTAGTAGGTGGAATGGGTTTACCAAACATAAGAAACAACTATTATGCGTCCTTAATGGACCAAATGAAGCATTGGTTCCCCTCTTCAGAGGATAAATTATGGGCCGATATCGAACAAGAAGTAACTTTGGGACACAATGTTTATGCGTTATTGCTGGCTGCCTATTCTCTAAAAAAATTGATATTGCCAACTTACTTAGTATTAAAGCCACTTTAATGGCATGGAAACATATCCTGTCCAAAACTAAAAGTTGGAGTGAAAAATCTTTATTATATCTCCCTGTGAGAATAGTAGATTATTGTAAAATCCGCGTTAAGACAAGAGATTGGATTATACATGGTTACAATATGTAGAAGGATTTACCCTCAAATTATAAAACAATGGTTTCAGGTAAAATTGAAAAAGACTCCCGCTTAAAAAACTTTAATCCAAATGATAAGATAGAAATTTCTGGGAATTTCTATCTAACCATAGGAATCAAAAGAGGAAAGGGATTTCACTATATTTAAACTACAAACCTTGCTAAAAGGCATAAATTGGGATAAAATATTAGGAACAAAGAATACGGAGGAGAGATGGGTTTGCTTTAAGAGCATATTAAATAAGGGCATTAGCCAATGTATCCCATTGGGTAATAAATTTAAAAGAGCGAACAAACATCCTGGATGGCTTAACTCCAATGTAAAAATGCATATAAAAGCAAAGGAGAAGGCCTTCAAAAAATACAAGGTTGATGGATCATCCTCAGCATTCAGAATTTATAAAGAATGCAATAAGAAATGTAAGGGTGCAATTAGGATGGCTAAGATAGAACATGAAAGACACATAGCGGAGGAGAGCAAAAAAAATCCCAAGAAATTCTTTAAGTATGTAAACAGTAAAAAAGGGAGGACAGACCATATTGGCCCCATAAAGAATGAGGAAGGACATCTGGTTACAAAGGTTGGGGAGATGGCAAAGGTATTGAATTTATTCTTCTCCTCAGTCTTCACGATTGTATCGGGGGGCTTCAGTAACCAAAACTGCAGTGTTTATCCTCATGACACAACACAGGAAGCACCTACATGGTTAACAGAGGACGGAATTAAAATTAGACTTGAGAAACTTAACATTAATAAATCACCGGGACCAGATGGCTTGCATCCGAGGGTACTTAGGGAACTCAGTCAGGTGATTGCCAGACCGTTGTTCCTAATTTTTACAGATAGTCTATTGACTGGAATGGTACCAGCTGATTGGAGAAAAGCCAATGTAGCACCAATATTTAAAAAGGGCCCAAAAAACATCCCTGGGAATTACAGACCAGTTAGCCTAACATCAATATTATGTAAACTCTTGGAGGGGATGATAAGGGACTATATACAAGATTTTAGTAATAAGGATGATATCATTAGCAGTAATCAGCATGGATTCATGAAGAATCGTTCTTGCCAAACCAATCTATTAACCTTCTATGAGGAGGTGAGTTGCCATCTAGATAAAGGAAGGCCCGTAGACGTGGTGTATCTGGATTTTGCAAAGGCATTTGACACAGTTCCCCATAAACGTTTACTGTACAAAATAAGGTGCGTTGGCATGGACCATAGGGTGAGTACATGGATTGAAAACTGGCTACAAGGGCGTGTTCAGAGGGTGGTGATAAATGGGGAGTACTCAGAATGGTCAGGGGTGGGTAGTGGGGTTCCCCAGGGTTCTGTGCTGGGACCAATCCTATTTAATTTGTTCATAAATGACCTGGAGGATGGGATAAACAGTTCAATCTCTGTATTTGCAGACGATACTAAGCTAAGCAAGGCAATAACTTCTCCGCAGGATGTGGAAATCTTGCAAAAAGACCTGAACAAATTAATGGGGTGGGCGACTACATGGCAAATGAGGTTCAATGTAGAAAAATGTAAAATAATGCATTTGGGTGGCAAAAATATGAATGCAATCTATACACTGGGGGGAGAACCTCTGGGGGAATCTAGGATGGAAAAGGACCTGGGGGTCCTAGTAGATGATAGGCTCAGCAATGGCATGCAATGCCAAGCTGCTGCTAACAAAGCAAACAGAATATTGGCATGCATTAAAAAGGGGATCAACTCCAGAGATAAAACGAGAATTCTCCCGCTCTACAAGACTCTGGTCCGGCCGCACCTGGAGTATGCTGTCCAGTTCTGGGCACCAGTCCTCAGGAGGGACGTACTGGAAATGGAGCGAGTACAAAGAAGGGCAACAAAGCTAATAAAGGGTCTGGAGGATCTTAGTTATGAGGAAAGGTTGCGAGCACTGAACTTATTCTCTCTGGAGAAGAGACGCTTGAGAGGGGATATGATTTCAATTTACAAATACTGTACTGGTGACCCCACAATAGGGATAAAAGTTTTTCACAGAAGAGAGTTTAATAAGACTCGTGGCCACTCATTACAATAAGAAGAAAAGAGGTTTAACCTTAAACTACGTAGAGGGTTCTTTACTGTAAGAGCGGCAAGGATGTGGAATTCCCTTCCACAGGCGGTGGTCTCAGCGGGGAGCATTGATAGCTTCAAGAAACTATTAGATAATCACCTGAATAACCGCAATATACAGGGATATGTAATGTAATACTGACACATAATCACACACATAGGTTGGACTTGATGGACTTGTGTCTTTTTTCAACCTTACCTACTATGTAACTATGTAACTATGTATTCTACGATCTCCTCTCTGAATGTCCTTTAGAATACAAAAGCCCTCATATGATAAAATGGGAAAAGGATTTATTGCAGACCTATACAGGAGAACAATGGAGGAAAGCGATATTAATTTCTAAAAAGGCCTCCTCTTGCATAGAGCATTGGGACAATTCCCCAAAAATACTGAACAGATGGTATCTTACACCTTATAAACTATCTAAAATGTATCCTTCTTCTTCACCCTTATGCTGGAGATGTAATGAACACTTAGGAAATCTACACCACACCCTGTGGAGTTGTAAGAATTTACAAAGTTTTTGGAAAACTATATCCAAATTTATAGCAGATCTTACTGGTAATTTTATTGAACTTACTCCAGAAATGGCCCTCCTAGGATTAAATTTAGATTCCTATCCGGGTATGTTTAGAACAATAGTAACCCACATACTAATTGCTGCTAGAATCTCAATCTCCACTCTATAGAAATCCTGTGAAGCTCCAAACTTAACCACTGTTATTATTAGATTAAATATACAAGCACAATATGAATTGATGTTGGCCTATAAAAATTATCATATGACTACATTCAAAAAGAAATGGCAAGCCTGGATTGCTCACCCTAGAGCCTCTCATTATTTACAAACCTGTAATCTTTAATTAATTCATTTTGGATATTATAACATAACCTTCAAATTTATCCTGAAGTTCAAGAATAAGTTACCTCTAAATTATTCACTATAAATGTTTAATAATTGATCTCCGCTTACAGCCTGAACCCATTTGGGGTAAGCGAAGATTAATATCTTGTAATTGATATTATATTGTTGATTTATTACCATTATACCTTAGATATGATTCGATACACGGAAATATCTAGTTTTGTTTTATTTTGCTGTTTCTTTTAACCAAATGATTTGTTTAGTACAAATGTTATTGAATGACTGATGCTATATATTTACATGAATATGTATTCTATTACTTGGAAAATTAAATAAAAGATTATTAAAAAAAAAAAAATCTGGTGTCTTCTGCTATAATCTGTATACTAAACTGTCTTGCTCTCCTGGTATAATTCTCCCATTTTGTGCCTCCTGGGTGTGAATTCTGATTGTTAACCACCTCAATACAGGACACTTTCACCCCCTTCCTGCCCAGGCCATTTTTCAGCTTTCAGCGTTGTCACAATTTGAATGACAATTTCGCAGTCATGCAACACTGTACCCAATGAATTTTCTTAATCATTTTCTTCACACAAACAGAGCTTTCTTTTGGCGGTATTTAATCACTGCTGGGTTTATCTTTTACTAAAAAAAAGAAAAAATGACAGAAAATTTTGAAAAAAAAATAGTTTTCTTAGATTCTGTCATTAAATTTTGTAAATAAGTAATTTTTCTCCTTCACTGATGTCTGCTGATGAGGCAGCACTGATGGGCACTGATAGGCTGCACTGATGTGCACTGATGAGATGGCACTTATGGGCACTGATTAGGTGGCACTGATATGCATCACTGATAGTCACTGATAGGCGGCACTGGTGGGCACTGATAGGCAGCATGGATAGGCGGCACTGTTGGACACTGATGGGTGGCACTGATGGACACCAATGGGCAACACTGATGAGCAGGCACTGATGGGCAGTAAAAGGCAGCACTGACTGGCACCACTAATGATCACTGATTTCTTTCACTGATGAAAACTTACTTGTGTCACTGATGGGCACTCATGGGCACTGATTGGTGGTACTCATGGGCATTGATTGGTGGCACCAATGGGCACTGATTGGTGGCACATCTGGGGCTTTACTGTAATTAGGGCACTGATGATCAGGGGCTCTGATTACATGCCCTGTTCTCCCCTGTGAGGAGATGCTGCTGATTGACTCTCCTCGCTGCACACTCTGTCAGTTCCTGTATTTACATGTGACCAGCTGTGATTGGACACAGTCGATCACATGGTTAAAGAGCCACGTCAGCATCCTAGCAACACAGTAAGGCTGTGATCGCCGTGCTGCGCGCCCCCTGCAGGTGTGCGGGAGCGGCCGTTAAGGTTCGCCATCATGTGACGTCCACCCACACCGTCCCTCCGTCATTTTAAGGTGGGCAGGTGGCAAGTGGTTAATTGACTCACCTATTGTTTCTGCATGCCTGCTAATCCTCTTGGAGATGTGACTAGCATTGTGCCCACGTTACCTTGTTGCCAAACCATTGTGGGATGTTTATGTGTTTATGTTTATGTTAGCTGTTCTTTAGAGGTACTGTTAGATGTACTGAAGATATTACTGTTTACACTTTGCATTGTTTAGCATACTGTGATCAAGCTCTTATCTCATTTTGTGTGGTATATATTCTGTGTGAATTTACAATAAAGTCCATTCCAGTTTGCACCTATCTAGTGTCGTCTATTTCTTGGGTGGAATGCTCAGCTATAATACCTATAATACCTGGTTCCTGGTTCCAGAGTGTAGGAAGCTGTAAATTGATGGAAGCATCTAAGCGGGATGCCAGGCGGTCCGTCACACATAGGGATGAGCCGATGTTCGAGTCGAACGTAAGTTAGACTCAAACATCGGGTGTTTGCCTGTTCAAGCAACATGAAAAATCAAAAGTGCTAATTTTAAAGGCTTATATGCAAGTTATTGCCTTAAAAAGTGTTTGGGGACCCGGGTCCTACCCCAGGGGACATGTATCAATGCAAACATTTTTTTTTTTAAATGGACGTTTTTTCGGTAGCCGAGATTTTTTTAATGCTTAAAGTAAAACAATAAAAATGAAATATTGCTTTAAATATCGTGCCTGGGGGGTGTCTATATTATGCCTGCAAAGTGGTGCATTTTTCCCGTGTTTAGAACAGTACCACAGCAAAATGACATTTCTAAAGGAAAAAATTGTCATTTAAAACTGATTGCAGCTGTAATGAATTGTCGGGTCTCGGCAATATAGATAAAACTCATTGAAAAAAAGAGCATGGGTCCCCCCCCAGTCCATTACCAGGCCCTTTGGGTCTGGCATAAATCTTAAGGGAAACCCAGAACCAAAATTTAAAAAAAAAATTGCGTGGGGGTCCCCTAAAATCCATACCAGGCCCTTCAGGTCTGATATGGAAATAAGGGGAACCCTGTGCCAAATTTTTTTTTTTTAAATGGCGTATGGGTCCCCCCAAAATCCATAACAGACCCTTATCTGAGCATGCAACCTGGCAGGCCGCAGGAAAAGAGGGGGGATGAGAAAGCGCCCCCCTCCTGAACCGTACCAGGCCATATGCCCTCAACATGGGGAGGGTGCTTTGGGGTCTGACCCCAAAGCACCTTGTCCCCATGTTGATGGGAACAAGGGCCACATCCCCACAACCCATGCCATGTTGAGTGCACGTGGCCTGGTATGGTTCAGGAGGGGGGGCGCTCTCTCGTCCCCCCTCTTTTCCTGCGGCCTGCCAGGTTGCATGCTCGAATAAGGGTTTGGTATGGATTTCGGGGGACCCCTATGCCATTTTTTAAACATTTTGGCGCAGGGTTCCCCTTAAAAACCATACCAGACCCTTTGGGTCTGGTATGGATTTTGCCGGGGGGGCCCCTACGCCATTTTTTTTTTACATTTGGCGCAGGGTTCCCCTTAATTTTCATATCAGAGCTAAACGGCCTGGTATGGATTTTAAGGGTACCCCCCATTTTTTTAAAAATTTTGGTTCAGGGTTCCCCTTCATATTCATTCCAGACTCAAAGGGCCTGGTAATGGACTTCTGGGGGGAACTCATGCTCTTTTTTTCCAATAAGTTTAATCTATATTGCCGAGACCCGACAATTCATTACAGCCGCGATCAGTTTTAAATGACAATTTTTCCTTTAGAAATGTCATTTTGCTGTGGTACTGTTCTAAACACGGGAAAAATGCGCCACTTTGCAGGCATACTATAGACAGCCCCCAGGCATGATATTTAAAGGAATATTTCATTTTTATTGTTTCACTTTAAACATAAAAAAAATCACAGCTCCCAAAAAAACATCCATTTAAAAAAAAACAAATTTGCATTGATACATGTCCCCTGAGGCAGGACCCAGGTCCCCAAACGCTTTATATGACAATAACCTGCATATAAGCCTTTAAAATTAGCACTTTTGATTATTCATGTTCGTGTCCCTTAGCCCTCATTCACACGAGGTGGACTCCGCTTCCACGGAGCCCGCCTCAGTCCGCCGGCTCAGCGGGAGATCTCTCCGTTGCTCTCCGCTGAGCCGGCGGATGACAGGTCCCTCTCTGCTCACTGAGCGGGGAGGGGCTTGTCAGGCACCGCTGCTGCCTATGGAGGGATCGGATGAAAACGGACAGCATGTCCATTTTCATCAGATCTTACCCGATCCGCCAGCGACGGATCTGGACTTAGGGCCATCCGTCTGCTTTTTGCCGGTCAGACCGTGTCGGATGTCAGCGGACATGTCTCCACTGACATCCATCGCTCCATAGGCTAACATGGAGCGTCCATTCAGGTCAAAACGTCAAAACTGACAGGCGGACCTGAACGGTCCGATCGTGTGAAAGGGGCCATAGACTTTAATGGTGTTCATGTGTTCTGCTGCATTTTTTGCCTGTTCGCATGTTCTGCTGCGAGCCGAATGGGAGGGTGTTCGGCTCATCCCTAGTCACACACTCCTTTTCCCAAAACATGCAACCTCTGCAGACTAAACAGCTCTGTTACTGAATGCAAATAGCTAATCTTACCTTCTGTATAACCATACCTGCTAACAAAGGTATACTGCTCAGCAGAGTGCAGTGACAATTGACTTTCACGGGAATAACAGAGGTCTATTTAAAGTGCAGGCTGCTTTGACAGTCTACAGACAAATGTCCCATGTTGGCATGGTGTTCACCATAGCATTTGCAGTGGCAAGGCAGTGTAGGACTGGCCAGAAGAGGGATTACTTTGACGCAGTTGGTCTGCTTAAATATGTATTGCAAAATATGTGAATTAAATATCCCTGTTTTTCATTGCATAGTTTGCTGGGAAGTGTGTAGCAGTGTGCAGAGGCTCCATCCACAATTTGCTTTGACAGTCTGTCTCAACCTTCTGCATGAGGGGCATGCAAGAAAAATAAGCAGCACCCAATCAGGGACTAACTGGACCTTTGGGAACAGACTAGAGAAGAGTTTTTGATTAAATGAGTAAATGATTATGCACAAAGGGCTCATATACCAGAATCACACAGGAACTTACATAAGCATGTTGTGTGCAATTCCATGGTGAACTGGTACTTATGATTAATAGCTCATATACAGTGGAAGTTTCTATAAGCACTGCCAAAGGGAAGGGCTGCTCTAAGTAAAAATGTAGTTATATAGTCTATAGTTTAGATTGAGAGTGAACCCAAAGTTCCAATGTAGAGATCTGCTGTTCCAAGGCAACAGGGGAAAAAAACTTTGGAAATCAAAACACTTTAGTCACTGATAGCTTAATTTACATTATACACATCTAAAACAAAATATAAAATCCAGTCCTTTGTAGAATGAAATGTAAACTACAATAGATCCGCCTAACAGAAAAAGTTAATGCACATTTCAGCATTTTAAGATAGCAAAGCTTTTACTGGCAAAGAAGGCCACACGCAAATGGACATTTACTAAATTGTTGCATTAACCTCAAGGCATTGTTGCTGAAAATTGTAATATAAAAGACTTGTCTGAAAGCTTTGTGACAATAATACAAAAAATCCTTGTCCCTGATAAGCATTCAAGATCCGAAAGAATTATGCACACCTGCAGATATTTCTTTTGTAATTGCTTTATTAAAAGTTAAGGGCCAAGGAAGAAGAAAATTCCATTTCTGCTTTCATGTCACTTGAATAGGTCACATATGATCAAGGACAAGGCTTCATTTTTTTTCTTTTAAATTACTGATGCCTTGCTTAAAAGACATAACTTCCATTCTCAGCACACCAACAAGCACATAAAAACACTGTGCAGAGAAATCTCTATTTTGTTTGTATTTGTATTTTGTAAAAAGAAATCATTCTCTGAAATATGGATTTAGTATTGAATAGCCTTGATCAAAAGGGATATGTTGAGTTTAGAAATTAGAGCAAGGACAAAGCTCATACATAGGCAAATCTGCATGTCAGAGATATACACATAGACAATGCCTATGGAATATACAAATGCATCTTGTAACAAGAGAAATGAAAGATTGTCTTCCATACTTAATTAAAAACGTATTAATATTAAAGTCATGATTTGCCATAATAAGCTGATGGGAACAATGAACATTAAAGAATAGCTGTCTATAGAAAAGGGTAAACTCACAAGTTGACATAACTTAAGAAACATCTTATTTTGGTCACTAATTACTTATCCAGAGTGGATTGAATATATAAAAATAGGTTTCCCATAAATTTGAATACTGAAATATAGGAAATGTCATTGCAGATTTGTATTTAACTCCTTCATGCCTAAGCCTTTTTCTGACACTTGTTGCTTACAAGTTAAAATCAGTATTTTTTGCTAGAATTTTTTAGCATAGATCCTAGAGAATATAATGGCGATTGTTGCAATATTTTTTGTCACACTGTATTTGCGCAGCGGTCTTTCAAATGCAAATTTTTTTTTTGAAGAAATACACTTTCATGAATTAAAAAAAAAAAAAAGACAGTAAAGTTAGCCCAATTTTTTTGTATAATGTAAAAGATGATGTTACACTGAGTAAATAGATACCTAAAATGTCATGCTTTGAAATTGTGCACGCTCGTAGAATGGCAACAAGCTACAGTACTTAAAACTCTCCATAGGTGGCGCTTTAAAAATGTTTAATGGTTACACTTAGAGGAGGTCTAGTGCTTAAATTATTGCTCTAGCTCTAGCTATCGTGGCGATACCTCACATGTGTGGTTTGAACACTGTTTACATTTGCGGGTGCGACTTACATATGCATTCGCTTCTGCGTGCGAGCACAGAAGGATGGGGCACTTTATTATTTTAATTTTTTTACACTGTCCCTTTCATTTTTTTTATTCACTTTTATTGCTGTCACAAGGAATGTAAACATCCTTTGTGACAGTAATAGTCAGTGACAGGTACTCTTTATGGAGGCATCTGGGGTCTGTAAGACCTCAAAGCCATCCTTTGCACTTAAAAGCATTCAAATGCCAAGTTTGGCTGTTTTGAATACTGTAATTTATTTAAATCTGGTGCCTTTAAGGCTTCAGTAAACTGGAAGTGATGTCATGACATCCATCACATCGCTTCCAGGTTACTAGATCCGATCAAAGCCAATCGCGGCTTTGTTGGGGTCTCCGGCCGTGCCGGCTGGTCGCATGGGCCTCCCGGTGGGACAGGAGAGTCTAGGCAAGGCGCGAAAGGTGGTGGGAGAGGGGGGACATCCCCTCCCACTGCTTGTGATAATGATCAACCGGCTGCTTAGCCGCATCGATTGTTATCATAAGAAAGCCAACCACCAGCTCTAAAAAATGGTACCGGAGTAATGCCTACAGCTGCAGGCATCACCCTGGTTCAACCCCTTGAAGCCGAAGGCCGCATATTTGCATTACATCAGTGTGAATGGGTAAAAAGTGCTGGCTCCATGACCACTATTACTGACCACAGCCTTCACTATATAGCAAATCACTGACCTGGAACAAACATGCAGGATGGGAGTTAAGACTTTTCAGACTGGCCCCATATTTTTTCAAAGTGATTGACTCAATAGGTAGTGACTAGGGATGAGCCGAACACTCCCCTGTTCGGTACGCAGCAGAACATGCGAACAAGCAAAAAATTTGTGTGAACACGCGAACACCGTTACAGTCTTACAGTCTATGGGACGGGAACCTGAAAAATCAAAAGTGCTCATTTTAAAGGCTTATATGGAAGTTATTGCCATAAAAGTGTTTGGGCACCTGGGTCCTGCCCCAGGGGACATATATCAATGCAAAAAAAGTTTTAAAAACGTCAGTTTTTTCAGGAACAGTGATTTTAATAATGCTTAAAGTGAAACAATAAAAATGAAATATTCCTTTAAATATCGTGCCTGGGGGTCTCCTTAGTGTGCCTGTAAAGTAGGGAATCTTTCCCATGTTTATAACAGTACCACAGCAAAATTACATTTCTAAAAGAAAAAATGTCATTTAAAACTGCTTGCGGCTGTAATGTATTGTCGGATCCCAAGAATATAGATAAAAATCATTGAAAAAAACGGTGTGGGCCCCCCCCAGTCCATTACCAGGCCCTTTGGGCCTGGTATGAATATTAAGGGGAACCCCGCACCAAAATTTAAAAAAAAATGGGGTCTCCCAGGCCCCCAGGCACTATACGTCAAAAAAAAAAAAATGGTGTGGCTGTCCCCCCCAAAATCCATACCAGGCCCTTCAGGTCTGGTATGGATATTAAGGGGAACCCTGGACCAAAATTTTTTTTTTAAATGGCGTGGGGGTCTCCCAGGCCCACAGGCACTATATACTCTCAACGGTAGTATATATACTATACAGACTACACTAAATACTCTGCAGAAAAATTGGGCCTTAGGTGTTGGTGGTGCCAGAACACTGTAAGCCCTCACAGTTACTCTTGTTGGGCGCAGGAACGGGCCCTGCTGTTAAATATTACATAAAAAATTGTAACTACATGCCCCTGGTAAACAGGGGCAGAAAAATTGGGCCTTCGGTTTTGGTGGCACCAGAACACTGTAACCCCTCACAGTTACTCTTGGTGGGCGCAGGAATGGGCCCTGCTTAACTATTATTTCAAAAATTGTAATTACATGCCCCTGTTAAACAGGGGCAGAAAAATTGGGCCTTTGGTTTTGGTGGCGCCAGAAAACTGTAAGCCCTCACAGTTACTCTAGTTGGGCGCAGGAACGGGACCTGCTGTAGATAAAGGGAGCCTTGAGAGGAAAGGGAGTCCGCCTCTTCCTCCCGCAGTTTAAGGTTGTGGCCAAAAAGCTAAATTTTGGTCTCATCACGCCAAATGACTTTGTGCCAGAAGGTTTAAGGCTTGTCTCTGTGCTGTTTGGCGTATTGTAAGCGGGATACTTTGTGGCATTTGCGTAGTAAAGGCTTTCTTCTGGCGACTTGACCATGCAGCCCATCTTTCTTCAAGTGCCTCCTTATTGTGCATCTTGAAACAGCCACACCACATGTTTTCTGAGAGTCCTGTATTTCACCTGAAGTTATTTGTGGGTTTTTCTTTGCATCCCAAACAATTTTCCTGGCAGTTGTGGCTGAAATTTTAGTTGGTCTACCTGACCTTGGTTTGGTTTCAACAGAGCCCCTCATTTTCCACTTTTGATTAGAGTTTGAACACTGCTGATTGGCATTCTTAATTCCTTGGATATCTTTTTATATCCCTTTCCTGTCTTATACAGTTCAACTATCTTTTCCCACAGATCCTTTGACATCTCTTTTGCTTTCCCCATGACTCAGAATCCAGAAACGACAGTGCAGCACTGGATGAAAGATGCAAGGGTTTGTCATGAGTCCAGAAACTTATTGACCTTTTATACACACACACTAATTGCAAGCAAACATATCACAGGTGAGGATGGTTACCTTTAATAGCCATTCAAACCCCTTTGTGTCAACTTGTGTGCATGTTATCAGGCCAAAATCACCAGAGAATATAAACTTTTGATCAGGGTCATTTGGTAGTTTCTGTTGTCATTATGATTTTAAAAGGGTAAACACAGCTGATTGATAATAAATGGCTTCAGCCAAACACTAACAAATGTCTTTGTGTTATCATTCATATTCTCTGAAAAATGGCCAAGAAATCATAAATTCTAGATGTGACTTCTAGACTGTGTGTGTGTGTGTATATATATATATATATATATATATATATATATATATATATATATATATATATATA
Source organism: Aquarana catesbeiana (assembly GCF_042186555.1). Lineage (NCBI taxonomy): Eukaryota > Metazoa > Chordata > Amphibia > Anura > Ranidae > Aquarana > Aquarana catesbeiana. The sequence continues at coordinate 383,513,741 of NC_133327.1, forward strand.
TATATATATATATATATATATATATATATATTAATACACTGCCTGCACTGAATGAATATAGAGTAAACACTGAATATATAGTCTATGCTAAATGTAGAGTATATATATACAGTATCTCACAAAAGTGACTACACCCCTCACATTTTTGTAAATATTTTATTATATCTTTTCATGTGACAGTACTGAACAAATTACACTGCTACAATGTAAAGTAGTGAGTGTACAGCTTGTATAACAGTGTAAATTTGCTGTCTCCTCAAAATAACTCAAAATACAGCCATTAATGTCTAAACTTCTGGCAAGAAAAGTGAATACACCCCTAAGTGAAAATGTTGGGCCCAATTAGCCATTTTCCCTCCCTGGTGTCATGTGACTCGTTCGTGTTACAAGGTCTCAGGTGTGAATGGGGAGCAGATGTGTTAAATTTGGTGTTATTACTCTCACTCTCTCATACTGATGGCCTAGACTATATGAAGATTGCCATGACCCTTGAACTGAGCTGCAGCACGGTGGCCAAGACCATACAGGACAGGTTCCACTCAGAACAGGCCCCACCATGGTCGACCAAATAAGTTGAATGCACGTGCTCAGCGTCATATCCAGAGGTTGTCTTTGGAAAATAGACATATGAGTGCTGCCAGCATTGCTGTAGAGGTTGAAGGGGTGGGGGGGTCAGCCTGTCAGTGCTCAGACCATACGACGCACACAGCATCAAATTGGCTGTCGCCCCAGAAGGAAACCTCTTTTAAAGATGATGTACAAGAAAGCCCGCAAACAGCTTGCTGAAGACAAGCAGACTAAGGACCTGGATTATTGGAACCATGTCCTGTGGTCCGATGAGACCAAGAGAAACTTATTTGGTTCAGATGGTGTCAAACGTGTGTGGTGGCAACCAGGCGAGGAGTGCAAAGACAAGTGTGTCTTGCCTAGAGTCAAGCATGGTGGTGGGAATGTCATGGTCTGGGGCTGCATGAGTGCTGCCAGCACTGTGGAGCTACAGTTCATTGAGGGAACCATGAATGCCAACAGGTACTGTGACATACTGAAGCAGAGCATGATCCCCTCCCTTCGGAGACTGGGCAGCAGGGCAGTATTCCAACATGATAACGACCCCAAACACACCTCAAAGACGACCACTGCCTTGCTAAAGAAGCTGCAGGTAAAGGTGATGAACTGGCCAAACATGTCTCCAGACCGAAACCCTATTGAGCATCTGTGGGGCAACCTCAAATGTAAGGTGGAGGAGCGCAAGGTCTCTAACATCCACCAGCTCCGTGATATCATTGTGGAGGAGTGGAAGAGGACTCCAGTGGCAACCTGTAAAGCTCTGGTGAACTCCATGCTCAAGAGGGTTAAGGCACTGCTTGAATATTGACAAATGTACACTGTTATACAAGTTGTACACTCACTACTTTACATTGTAGCAAAGTGTCATCTCTTCAGTGTTGTCACATGAAAAGATAGAATAAAATATTTACAAAAATGTGAGGGGTGCAGGGGCGGATCCAGAGTCTAGTCTCGGGAGGGGCACTGCCAGAAAATACTTTTTTTGTGGGCAATTTATCGAGGAAATGGCTGGTGTTGGCTCTTCAATTATCCCAGCACCATGGTTGTTATTTCTATTAATATATTGTAATATAAAATTTAATGGTTCAACTCACCATAATGCCGAATCAGTGGGAGCCCTGAGCGTGTCACTTGCCACCGTCGCTTGGCACACATTGCGGATTATCACTTGCCACGTCACCTGCCACATGTTGCAGATTGTCACTTGCCTGCCACCAGATGCGGATTGTCACCTGCCACGTCACCTGCCACACGTTGCAGATTGTCACTTGCCACGTCACCTGCCACCAGATGCAGATTGTCACTTGCCACGTTACTGGCCACACATTGCGGATTGTCACTTGCCACGTCACCTACCACCAGATGCAGATTGTCACTTGCCATGTCACCGGCCACACATTGCGGATTTTCACTTGCCACGTCACCTGCCACCAGATGCGGATTGTCACTTGCCACGTCACCTGCCACACATTGTGGATTGTCACTTGCCTGCCACGAGATGCAGATTGTCACCTGCCACATGTTGCAGATTGTCACTTGCCACGTCACCTGCCACCAGATGCAGATTGTCACTTGCCATGTCACTGACCACACATTGCGGATTGTCACTTGCCACGTCACCTGCCACCAGATGCAGATTGTCACTTGCCATGTCACCGGCCACACATTGCGGATTGTCACTTGCCACGTCACCTGCCACCAGATGCGGATTGTCACTTGCCACGTCACCTGCCACACATTGCGGATTGTCACTTGCCTGCCACCAGATGCAGATTGTCACCTGCCACATGTTGCGGATTGTCACTTGCCACGTCACCTGCCACCAGATGTGGTTTGTCACTTGCCACGTCACCTGCCACACCTTGCCCATTGTCACTTGCCACGTCACCTGCCACACATTGCAGATTGTCACATCACCTGCCACCAGATGCAGATTGTCACTTGCCACGTCACCTGACACCTTGCGGATTGTCACATAGCTGCTAAGGTGGTGTTTTGCTTGCCTCCTTTCAGATCAGGCAGCAGAGAGATAATGTAATCTCTCTGCTGCCCACACTGCCTGTACATTGAGGGCAGAAGTTACTGCAGGGATGCGGGGCAGTGAGAGATGATGTCATCTCTCTGCTCCCCTGCACGCCGGCTCGCTGATTGGCCAGCCGCCCCCACTCACACCACCTAGCCTGCTCTCATCCGCCTAAGCCGCCCGCCCGGTCCTCCCGCGGAGCCGCCCGCTCCGGGAGCCGCCCGCTCCCTCATCCGCTCGGGGAGCCGCCCGCTCCCGCACCCGTTTGGGGAGCGCTCACTCCCGCACCCGCTCGGGGAGCCGCCCGCTTCCTCATCCGCTCTGGGAGCCGCCCGCTCCCTCACCCGCTCGGGGAGCCGCCCGATCCCTCATCCGCCCGCTCTCTCACCCGCCCGTGCGGCCCGCAACAAATTTCTCGGGGTGGCAATTGCCCCGTTGCCCCCCCTGGATCCGCCCCTGGAGGGGTGTGCTCATTTTTGTGAGATACTGTTTATATCAAATACACTGCCACTAACTGAATAACCTGCCTGCGTAATCTAACTCAAGCTATCTCTCTGTCCACGCCAACAACACTACTACATGGCTGCTATGTAAGCAGTCTTATGTAGTATGGGGCATGGACCTAGTCCCCCTGAGCCATGATTGGCCAAAGGCACCCTGCCTTTGGCCAATTATGGCTCTCTCAGCAGAGTGCGCTGTGATTGGCCAAAGCATGCAGGTCAGGTTCATGCTTTGGCCAATCATCACACAGCAATGCACTGCGATTTCGTAGTGCATTATGGCGCATTCCGCGGCGCTCGAATTCACCGCGAACGCCACATAATGTTCACTGTTCTGTTATGTACTTATGTTCGACCCGAACATCGAGCTCATCCCTAGTAGTGACTTATCAAGATGAAGATGACAGCGCTGGAGCCTGTGCCATTACAAATGTCAGTAATTCCATTTATAGGTTCACATTAACCTTCCTTATTATTTAACCTAATTTACAGCAAATAAGATAACTAAATATATGAATTACAATAAAAGCACATACAGTCTTTTGAAAAAGTAATGACACTATATAGAAACTGTTAGATTTTTCATCATATTTGAACAGTTAAACACTTCAAATAATGCCTACATTATAAAGGTAATATACCTGATAAATAACACACATAACAAACATGGTGCATTTATCCTCATAATCTAACAGACTTGTCACATGGAAAAAGTAACTACACCCTACATGTACCACCACTTAAAGCTGAAAGTTAACTAAAATAAAATCCCTACAGCTTCAGTCAGATCACTTACCTGTAATGAAGTATGTTCCATATTGTGCAGCCAGCTGGATGCCTGTCCTCTTCCTGGCTCAGGAACCTCCGGTATTGCAGCTTCGGGTCTTCAGGCAGTAGAGATGGTACAACGGAGACCTCCACCTCCATTGAGAAATGTTCTTTTATTGGTTTTACTGTCTGTAACACAATCTGTGAATGGGGGAGAGAATCCTGTGGCTCACCACACTCTCCCTCAATCACAGATCATGTTACATTCAGTATAAAGTACTTTTCTAAACAGAGGAGGAGGAGAGGGCTCCCCACCACACCATTTAAACTGCTGTTTAGCCTGAAGACCCTAAGCTTTTAACCCCTGCAGCGCTGGAAGTTTAAAGCCAGGAAGAGGACGGGCATTCCTGCAGTGAAGATTTCTCCAGGATCCAGCTTCCTACAAAATGTGGAATATACTTCAATACAGGTAAGTGATATGAGTAAAGGGATTTTTTTTGCCGAGCTTCATTTTAAAAACCTTGAAATTAGAATCAAGTTTTCCAAATTAGGTTCCAATGATTAGAACCTCCTTAGGGAGTATGCAGGTGGAATTTGTCTTATATAATATAGACATGACCTGGTGTTGTCTTTGCTGCTGACATGTATGGTGTCATCATGCAGAGATCAAAAGAGCGCTCTAAGGTTTCTTTTACACTTGCGGATGGGGGGGGGGGGGGGCAGTAAAAACACGTGGCAAAGTAATGTTTTTTTTTTATCACTCCCTTTTAAGCTGCAAAGGCAGAGGGTGGGGGTCCACATGTGCCATGGCCACAATGCAGTGAAACCAAATTTATCCCCACTGTTGTGTTTGGTGAGCAGTACTACCTGCTAAACACAATCAATTCAACTGGTGCAGTTTTTTTTAGGTTTTAAACAAGCAGTGAGGAGACACACTGCGAGTGTAAATTAGGGATCCCATGTGTCCCGGATTGCCAGGGACTATCTCGCAATTAGCATCTCTGTCCCTGGTCCTGGGCACCTTCATTCCGGTGTAACAGTAAGATCGGAATCCCATGAAAGAAGGTATCCTTTGCTGCTACTGCGCATGGGCCAGTTTCAGACAAAACAAACCGAGCGCAGAGTTACTGCCGACTAATACAGCTGAGTTAGGTTAACCCCTCACACGCCGATTGATCAGCTGCATTATGAAGACACAGCAGGACACAGGCTGCTTGCGAGGAGGGGACAGCAACAAACTATATCGGCTACACGCAGGCTGGATGGTTGGCACAGGGGGCACCGGCAACAAAGTCTGCATGTCACAGGGGGGCCACAGTCTGCATATCACAGGGGGCCTCAGTCTGGATGTCACAGAGGGGGTCACAGTCTGCATGTCACAGGGGGCCACAGTCTGGATGTCACAGGGGGGTCACGGTCTGCATGTCACAGGGGGGCCACAGTCTGGATGTCACGGGGGGGGGTACAGTCTGCATGTCACGTGGGGGTCACAGTCTGTATGTCTTAGGGGGAGCCACAGTCTGCAAGTCACAGGGGGGGTCACAGTCTGCATGTCACAGGAGGCCACAGTCTGCATGTCACAGGGGGGCCACAGTCTGGATGTCACAGGGGGGCCTCAATCTGGATGTCACAGAGAGGGTCACAGTCTGGATGTCACAGGGGGGTCACAGTCTGCATGTCACAGGGGGGTCACAGTCTGGATGTCACAGAGGGGGTCACAGTCTGGATGTCACAGAGGGGGTCACAGTCTGCATGTCACAGGGGACCCCAGTCTGGATGTCACAGAGGGGGTCACAGTCTGCATGTCACAGGGGGCCACAGTCTGGATGTCACGGGGGGGTCACGGTCTGCATGTCACAGGGGGGCCACAGTCTGGATGTCACAGGGGGGCACAGTCTGCATGTCACGGGGGTCACAGTCTGCATGTCATGGGGGGGCCACAGTCTGCAAGTCACGGGGGGGTCACAGTCTGTATGTCACAGGGGGCCACAGTCTGCATGTCACAGGGGGGGCACAGTCTGGATGTCACAGGGGGGCCTCAATCTGGATGTCACAGAGAGGGTCACAGTCTGGATGTCACAGGGGGGCCTCAATCTGGATGTCACAGAGAGGGTCACAGTCTGGATGTCACAGGGGGGTCACAGTCTGGATGTCACAGGGGGGTCACAGTCTGGATGTCACAGGGGGGTCACAGTCTGGATGTCACAGGGGGGCCTCAGTCTGAATGTCACAGGGGGGCCTCAGTCTGAATGTCACAGGGGGGCCACATTCTGGATGTCACAGGGGGGGCTCAGTCTGGATGTCACAGGGGGGCCACAGTCTGGATGTCCTGATTAGTATGGCCTTCTAATTTTTTTAGCCTCTAATCTGACCCCCCTTGTGACATCCAGACTGTGGCCCCCCTGTGACATCCAGACTGTGGCCCCCCTGTGACATCCAGACTGAGGCCCCCCTGTGACATCCAGACTGAGGCCCCCCTGCAGGTTGTCTTTTTGCATTGGCACGCTGGGCAGTTGCCCGGGGGCTCCACCTGCCCAGTGACCAGGGGCATTGGGAGGGAATGGGTCCCCAAAAAGCCCTGGGTCTCGTATTTCTCATGTAGAATTATTAGCCCCAAGTGTAAACATCCAGTGATTGGTGTGCAAGCCGGGGGCGTGTGGCCGCAGTGAGAGTGGAGCTGTCAAATCTAAGCACTGAGGTTGGGGATGGGCGGAGTCCCACCCATCCCCGACCTCAGTGCTTAGATTTGACAGCTTCACTCTCACTGCAGCCACACGCCCCGATACCGATATGCGGGGCCCCTTCGTCCAGTACATAGAAAACTGCCTGTATACACTGTGACTGCTGGCTGGGGAGGAAGGTGGCGGGACCCATTGCAACTACTGCATGTGCACGGTTCCAGTGAATGCTGCAGAGTATCACTGCTGGAGGGGGTGCATGGTGGGTGGAGTGCATGTGCAGGGTGCCAACAGTGAACCGTTAAACATCCTGCCTGGGTGTCTTCTTCTCTCCCATGTAACTCCTCCTTCCCCCACCGCCACTTTCATCCTTACAATAAGCAGGTAGAAGACAGAATGTCCGAGCAGAAAGCGAGAGCTGTCCAACTTTTCAAGTTAAAAAGCCTGTGATTTGTTGCTAGGGGCGGTCCTAGGAACCAATCGTCTGTCTGTTACATGGAAAGTTGAACAGCTCCTGCCTTCTGCTCAAACATGCCGCATCCTCTGTCTTCTCCCTGCTGTGTAAGGTAAGGGAGGGGGCACTGACATAAAGGGAGCTGTGTTTGTTGCAAAGAAAGAAGATGGCTGTAAAGGGGACTGGGATACCAGAAAGAAGGGGACTGTGAAAGGAAGTGGGTGTCGGGGGGATCAGTGTATGTGTTAGGGGGGATCAGTGTATGTGTCAGGGGGGAGTAGTGTATGTGTCAGGGGGATCAGTGTATGTGTCAGGGGGGATCAGTGTATGTGTCAGGGAGCATCAGTAGTGTAGGGGTCTGGTAGGTCAGTTTAGTGGTCAGCATGGATGGGCACTGGTGAGTCAGGCAGCCACCAGCAACTGAGTAATTTCTTGTTTTTCAATTTCATGCTTTTCAGTTTCATGTTATATTGTCCAAGCGTTGTGGTAATGTTTAAACACTGATTTTGTTGGAAGTACTAATAAATATAGCCTTATTGATAATTTGCATTTTTATTCTCGCGCATGATTGTGTAGACAGGGCCCCAGTGCACTGTATTACCCGGGGGCCTATAATGCTCTTAAGATAGCACTGCTCCCCTGTGACAACCAGACTGTGACCCCCCGTGACATGCAGACTGTGACCCCCCCGTGACATGCAGACTGTGACCCCCCTGTACCAACCATCCAGCCTGTGTGTAGCCAATACAGTTTGTTGCTGTCCCCTCCTCGCAAGCAGCCTGTGTCCCGCTGTGTCTTCATGATGCAGCCAATCAATTGGCGTTTGAGGGGTTAATCTAACTCTGAAACCGGCACATGCGCAGTAGCAGCAAAGGATACCTTCTTTCATGGGATATCGATCTTACACCTACACCGGGACAATACAGTGTCCTGGAATGAAACTGAGGTCACAGCCACCACCTACTAACTAGTAATTACATTTCCCTACACTTCCGGAACTGGTTGCTAGGGCCGGCCCTCCTGGCGTCTAGCAACCAGTGACATCACAGACTCTCAATCTCTCAGACAGTGAGGCCGGGAGTGAGGCTCGCGCTTAGTGCTGCACTGCTGCCTCCACCCACCTCGGCACCTCCTCTTTCTCTGGTGCCCAGCAGCAAGCAGCAGGGACTGCATGATCCGCATTCTCCAGGTAGTGTCTCCTCTCCATCCACCTCCTTCCTCGGCACCTGTGGCCCACTACCCGGCGGGATGCAGAGGTGACAGCAGCAGGGACTGGTCATCTGGTGTCTGTTTTGTGTGCTGCTGCTGTATCAGATCGATGGCTGTCTGAGTACCCGACTTCTCCTCCTCCCGCTCACATCCCGAAGTAGAAGGTGACAGTCACACAAGTGGACACTGGACAGTAATGAAGGTGACAAGTGAAGTCAGTGAGGGGAAGATGACATAGAGGAACATGGGTGGCAAGTGACACAGCTGTGGGTGGCAAGTAGCACACTGCATCTGGTGGCAAGCTATGGGTGGCAAATGGCACACTGTATCTGGTGGCAAGCTATGGGTGGCAAGTGGCACACTGTATCTGGTGGCAAGCTATGGGTGGCAAGTGGCACACTGCATCTGGTGGCAAGCTATGGGTGGCAAGTGGCACACTGCATCTGGTGGCAGAATACGGGTGGCAAGTGGCACACTGCATCTGGTGGCAGGCTATGGGTGGAAAGTGTCACACTGTATCTGGTGGAAGGCTATGGGTAGCATGTGGCACACTGCATCTGAGGTGTGGGTGGTAAGTGGCACACTGCATCTGGTGGGAGGCTATGGGTGACAAGTGGCACACTGCATCTGGTGGTAGGCTATGGGTGGCAAGTGACACACTGCATATGGTGGCAGGCTATGGGTGGCAAGTGGCACACTTCATCTGGTGGCAGGCTACGAGTGGCAAGTGGTACACTGTATCTGGTGGCAGGCTATGGGTGGCAAGTAGCAATGCATCCGGTGGCAGGTTATGAGTGAAAAGTGGCACACTGTATCCGGTGGCAGGCTATGGGTGGAAAGTGGCACACTGCATCTGGTGGCAGACTAAAGGTGGAAAGTGGCACACTGCATCTGGCGGCAGGCAACAGTGGCAAGAGACACGCTGCATCTGGTGGCAGGTGACAGTGGCAAGTAGCAAGCTGCATTTGGGGGCAGGGGACAGTGGCAAGCTACATCTGGGGGAAAGTGACAAGCTCAGGGTTCCCATTGATTCTGCATTATTGTGAGTTGAACTATTTCATGATATATTACAATGTGGTAATAGAAATAATGTGATTTGATCATCCTGACACCATATCTAGCATGGTGTTGGGATGATTTATGTGCTAACACCAGCCATTCGCCCGACAAATCACCCGCCACTGAATTCCCCGTCAACCCTAAGACTACATTGCCCCACTCATCTTTTTTTGGGAAGGGGGGTGTCCCTGAATGGCAGTTTGGAAATGTGGTCATCCTAGTGTAAACAAGCTTCAGAAAGAAGGTTGTGGAAGCCTGTAAGTCCGTTTAGGAATTTAGAGAGATCAAAAATGATTTAAAATCAATGATTCCACTGTAATCTACTTTTAAACTATTGCTACATTTCCCAGGACTGGCAAGCACCAAAAATTTTGCCCAAGAGCTGACTGTTTGATGTTAGAAGAGGTCTCCAATAACTCCACAATATCATTGTGGTACCTGCAGGTGACTCTTGCAAAAATCTGACAGCTGTTTCAATTGAAAAAAAAACACCTGGCCACTTTACTCATTCACAATCTCCTGTGAATGGTAAACTACAAGGTCTGACAGCCTTTGCGACAGTCAGCTTGTAGTTTTCAATGAACTACCATGGCCCTGTGGAGCACTGTGCTAGTTTATTCTCTCTTCCTGTACGATTGTATCTGTATTTGTACGGAAAGTACAGCCACACAGATATACTAACAGGTCTGCAGGAGACCTGCATGACACCAATGACCTAATGATTGAGGCTCCAGAAACCAAAAATAATAAATACATAAAAAAATGACCTCACTGGCTGGCCCCGCCCCTTGTGACATCATCAGCCAGGGACACGCTGGGCCGATGACATCACAAGGGAGGGCACCCATTGATGTCAGTGGGTGGCCCTGCCCTTAGTTCTTTAAGAACTGTCAGATGGTGTAGATGGCAGATAGTGGGAGCCTTTGGTGGGAGTGGACTGTTTTGTTTTTTTTCGGGTTGGCGGTGGTGGTGGTCCTCATGATTGGCGATGGATCTATATCGGGGGACATTTTGTTTGTTTGTTTTTTGTTTTTTTAAATAGAAGACTTGTCAAAAACTGCCTACTGTCATTTTTTACACTACACCTTTTTTTTGGTACCTCATATTTATTCACATGGGGGGGCTGGGATCTGGGGGCCCCCTTGTTAAAAGGAGCTTTCGGATTCCAGTAAGCCCCCCGGCCGAAGACCTCCACAACCACCTGCCAGGCTTGTTGGGAAGAGGCACTTGTTCCCATCAACATAGCACCCCCTCTTGTTGAGGGCATGTGGTTTGGTATGATTCAGGAGTGAGGTGCCGATTGCTCATCCCCTCCCATTCCTGACCTGCTGGTAAGGGTCTGTTATGGATTTTTGAGGGGCCCCATGCAGTTTTATTTTTTTTATTTCGGCGTGGGATTCCCCTCAAATCCCATAACAGACCCAAAAGAGGCCCCAAGGCATCTTTTTCCAGATTTTTTTATTGCTGGCAATTCTTTTTTTACATTCAGATGTCAGCAGGGAACCGGGTGACAGCTGATGACTCATCGATTGTTAAGGACGCAGGGGCCGGCTTCCTCAACAACCAGCTATTTATAGTTTGTTATTGAGAAGAAAAAAACAAAAAGCCCAAAACACATTAAAAATGCAACACTTGTGTTTTTGGTGCGGGTCCATTGAAGTCTATTACACGCAAAACGCAATCTGCTGCTGGGTAAAAAGTCCCTGACCCTTTCCAAAAATGCATCAACTGAAAAACACATAGATGTGAACGTGTACCATAGGAAACCATGTTACATGGACTGTAGTGCGTTTCTGCAAAACGCACTAAAAAAGGCATAGGTGTGACCCTAGTGTTAATCTTTACCTTTGTTAAACATGTCATTTCTTTGAGGTCCATTTGGTAGATTCATATTTGTCAGATTTAGCTACAACATCACTAAAGCCTCGTACACACGATTGGATTTTCTGCAGACAAAGCGTCAGACTTTTGCCCGAAGGGCATACAAACGGTACACAATTGCATACAAACACAATTGTCGGCCAACAAACACGAATGTAGTGACGTACTAGACTTACTACGAGACGATAAAGAGGAAGTTAGTCCAATAGTTAGGCGCCACCCTTTGGCCTCCTTCTGCTAATTTTGTGTTAGTAGAAGTTTGGTGAGTGTTGATTTGCGCTTTTCATTTTGCACTTTTCATTTCGTGCTTTTCAGTTCGTTTCTGAACAGCCGTTCGTCAACCAGGCATGTTGCGGAATCGGAGGAGATAACGTGTTACTTATTATTGGCCTTGGAGTTATTGCTTTGAACCAAGTCCAGTCCATGAACAGGAGGAGGAGGATTTCTTGGACCAAAAATTGGTTGCTTTATTAATCGTGACCAATTATGTCATATGCCTTTGCTGCGGGAGCTCCAGGAGAATAATCCAGATTATTTTCAGAATTATCTCGGGTGACAGACCCCTGCTTTCACCAACTCTTGGCATTGTTGACGCCATATATTAAGAAGCAGGACACATGCACGAGGCTTTTATTTTATTTTTTGGTTGAATAATGATTTGATTTGGTATATTTTCTATATTTTTGGATGCATAGAATGCACTTTTTGGTTAAGTTCTATTGACAGAAAGCATGTCTAATTTTATTAGTTTTCTTTTTTTAATGCACAATAAAAAAAATGTGGAGAATAATATGTGCTTTACTTCAAATGACAGTTTGGGAGTAGGCAGTTACATTTAAAAAATACAATGTAAAATTAACAGGGGACACCAAAATAGCTGTATCTTTGATCTTAAAAACTACAGGATAATGGTGCTGTGGTAACTTGCCTAAAAAAAATAAAACAAGCATAAAAATATTATTTTTGATATCACTAGAAAATAGAAGCCTTTTAAAATAAGTTTGGCAGAACTCCATCAGTATCACCAGCAAAGCAGCTTCATTATTATCCCATTAAAGTAGAAGAGAATGTACGCTGCATTTCGAGATTTCATAATTTGCCTCGTCACAAATGTTAATTCTCCATTACGAACGCTAGTATACAAGACCGACTGTTTCTGGCTCGTCCTTGCTTCTGAGCATGCGTGTTTGTACTTTGGACTTTTGTCTGACAAACTTGTGTACACACGCTCGGAAAATCTGACAACAGACATTTGTCTGCAGAAAATTTATAAGCCTGCCATCCAACATTTGTCTGCAGAAAATCTGACAATTGTCCGCTGGAGCGTACAAACATTCTCTGCATTAAGGTAAAAAACGTTCTACAAGCAGCCCAATATCATTACCTGGTCCCATTTGTGATCCAGTGATGTGCACAAAAACAGAGACTCTCTCGGCTCTCACTACTCATTGGCTCAGGCACAGCAGTGGGAGCCATTGGCTTCTGCTGCTGTAAATCACAGCCAGTGAGAAGAGGGGGGGGTACCAAGCTGTGCTCTGTGTGTCTTATGGACACACAGAGCGAACTTCGGGAGCGAGCACACACAAGTGCATCTAAGCAGCAGGGGACTCTAGAAGAGGAGGATCAGGGCTGCTCTGTACACACATATTTGCTATTTTTTAAAAATAAAACATTATGCTTTACAATTACTTTAAATGCAACTCAATGATCTTATATATCTAAGCACCTACTTTTTATCAAAGACTGAAAACAAAACCCTGCTCCACCTTAACAATAAAAACCCTTTTATGCCTAAGCCTATTTCTGACAGTTGTTGCTTTCAAGTTAAAATCAGTATTTTTTGCTAGAAAATTACTTAGAACATTATATATATATATATATATATATATATATATATATATATATATTTATATTTATTTATTTATTTTTTAGCAGAGACCCTAGAGAATAAAATGGTGATCGTTGTAATATTTTATGTCACACAGTATTTGCGCAGCGGTATTTCAAACGCATTTTTGGGGGGGAAAAAATAAACTTTCATCAATTAAAAAAAACTAAACAGTAAAGTTAGCCCAATTTTTTTTGTATAATGTGAAAGATGATGTTACACCGAGTAAAAAGATACCTAAGATGTCATGCTTTGAAATTGCGTACACTCATGGAACGATGACAAACACCAAACACTGTTTAGGCTGAGACCTGAACGAAGCCGGATTCAGCTCTGATCGGGTCTCTGATGTAAAATCCTGGAAGTGATGCCATGACTCGGTTTACTCAGCTGCCAATGGCACCGATTTAAAAAAAAATGTTTTTTTATATATTTTTGGGGGATATTTAGTATAGCAAAAAGTAAAAAATATTGCTTTTTTTTAAAAAATTGGCGCTCTTTTTTGTTTATAGCACAAAAAATAAAAATCGCAGAGGTGATCAAATACCACCAAAAGAAAGCTCTATTTGTGGGAAAAAAAGGATGTCAATTTTGTTTGGGTGCAACGCTGCACAACCGTGCAATTATCAGTTAAAGCGACGCAGTGCCAAATTGCAAAAAATGCCCTGGTCAGGAAGGGGGTAAAATCTTCCGGGGCTGAATCGGTTTATTAATGATCAGACATCCCTAAAGCTGTGCAACACAAATAAGTTTGTAGCAGCAATTTGTGGCAGCCATAGAATTGCTTTTCTTTGTGGCAACCAGTAAAAAATGGGCACTTTTCTCATGCCAGTAAATGCCAGTGACAGGAAAAGGTTGCCAGTAAAAAATATGGCTGAGGCGCTTGGCCTGGCCAAGACCATTTGAGTGCCTCCTACAGTGTGTTCAGGCAGCGCTGGTGGTAGGGGGGGGGGTCTGATGGAAGCAGTGCCTGAGCATTTTGCGTGATGTCATGGTGGGGAATCGAGCCGAGCGACCAGGACCTTGTGTGAGCAAGGCAAGCTGGGAGCGGGACTGACAGTGCTGTTTGAACTGGGGTGGAGAGAGACTGTCACTGTGACTCCAGAGGGGACGTGTTGTGTCGATGAGGTGTCATTATGTTCTGTGCTGCTGCACACTGCTGTCAGTGTTACCGTGAGAGTCAATTTCACGTGTTTGTGCCTGCCCATTTTCATTTCTTGTCCACCTGAGTCCTGTCCCTGAGCTACTTACTAGTAAATCGATCGTATTTACTATCGTAAATAAAAAAGGAAATTTTTTTTTTGCCTTAACATGTACTGTAAATCACATTGCTAATTGCATATTGTACTTGTTTGCAACCTAAATACTAAAATGTGTAGAAAAAATGATCCGCACTCCGGTTGTTGCTCTTAAAATTTCTTCATTTTATTGAATAGCCATAGTGAACAAACGCAGATTAAGTCAGTTGATGCATTTCAGCCTATAAGGCCTTAGTCATAACTGTTATGTTATGTTATGACTAAGGTCTTATAGGCTGAAACGCATCAACTGACGTAATCTGTGTTTGTTCACTGTGGCTATTCAATAAAATGAAGAAATTTTAAGAGCAACAACCGGAGTGTGGATCATTTTTTTCTACAGTACTTTACTCAGCCAGCGACTGTCGATCGAGCACCTGGGAGCTAAGCTATCTATGTGGTGTATGGGTAGTAGCACTGACTTTTCTGTTTATACTAAAATGTGTGCCTAAAACTGTAATTTTGTAACTTTTGGAAATGCTAGTAAAAACTGTGGCTGTGCCACTAAATTGTGGGCGTCATGTCAGTAAATTTCAATCTGGTAGGTTGGCAACACTGGCCCTGACTTCCTGTAACATTTTGTGACCATCCAGAAAACTTCATATCCCATCATGCACGGTCTTACTACATCACAGAATAAGGATGTTTTACCACTCTGGACCACACCTCCCTCGTTACTATCCCACCTCTTTTTTTATCTCCACCCGCTTTCCTACTTCTTCCTTTAGCCCAGGTTCACACTATAGTGAACACAGACATTGCATGTGATTCGCACCCGCACTGCTGTGCTGATCACATGTGATGTCTGTGCAATGTGAGTTCAGCCATACAGTTTGTATAGCTAAACTCGCATTGGATTCACAGAAAAAAGGTGCAGAGACTTTTTTTTCCCGCACTGGAATAAGATCACACGGGTGTCCTCATCCATGTGATCCGATTCCTGTCCGAATCCACAGTTCTCACTGCGATCTGGGGGTGTCATTAACATTGTATTGGCACCCACAGCGGTTTGCAGAGGACAGTGTGAACTGCCTGCCGGAGAGATGCGATGCGGGAACCAGCGCTGGAATTGTGCTGGTTCCCCCATCTCTATAGTGTGAACCCAGGCTTAAGGTGGCCATACGCTACTATATTATTGTACAATCTCCTCTACTCTACTAACGGTTTTCCAATTCTGTAGGATGGATAACATGAAGTCATTAATGGAGTTTTCGAAAGAAGAAACTGGAGGCAGGGGTGGGGCCTACCCTAAAGCATAGGGAAAGCATTTTCTTTTCTACAACAGAGGTACATTAATGGTATATTGGTATATAAGAAGGCTGAACTTAGACTTTGCCACTTAACCTCATCAAAAAGAACAATTTAGATATCTCTTATGCCCCGTACACATGGTCGGATTTTCCGATGGAAAATGTCCGATCGGAGCGTGTTGTCGGACATTCCGACCGTGTGTGGGCTCCATCGGACATTTTCCATCGGATTTTCCGACACACAAAGTTTGAGAGCAGGCTATAAAATTTTCCGACAACAAAATCCGATTGCGTCAATTCCGACCGTGTGTGGCCTGTTCCGACGCACAAAGTGCCACGCATGCTCAGAAGAAATTCCGACACGGAACAGCTTGGTCTGGTAAAATTAGCGTTCGCAATGGATACAACACTTTCGTCACGGTGCAATGTTAAAAATGGTTTAATACAGCGCACTCTCTTCTTCTTTATAATGTGACAAGAATTAAGTATTTTTGCTGCTCATATTCACACACACTTCTCACAAACGTCTTTCTTTACTATTTATTGGGATTCCCTCAATATATTTGGATTTGTCACATCTGACAACATTATTTTGGTGTTCTTTTTTTGTTTTTTTTTTTTGGTTT
Source organism: Aquarana catesbeiana (assembly GCF_042186555.1). Classification (NCBI taxonomy): domain Eukaryota; kingdom Metazoa; phylum Chordata; class Amphibia; order Anura; family Ranidae; genus Aquarana; species Aquarana catesbeiana. The sequence goes on from NC_133327.1 coordinate 383,529,942, forward strand.
TAAGGCCGATTATTTTTTTTTGGTTTGTATTTTTTTCAAGGCTGATTTTTTTGGGGGGGGATTTTTATTTGTACTCCAGAAAATTTTTGTGTGTGTTTTTTGTGTCAAGTTACCACAACGCCATTGATATGTTGTTCAATTTAATCTGTAGGAGATTGTTTGGTGTTGTTGTCCCTTGTTAATTTCACATTTTATGTTAGAAATGTACCTAAATCGTCACCAACAAACTGTCCTTTTTGGATGAAAACACACAGGAGAGTATAATTTCCCAAAATAAATCTTTTATTAAGGGCTCACAACTAAATAAAGAGGGAGGCAACGCTGGAGAAACTGCAGAAATTGGCGAAGCCTTGGACCCCCAGGGCAGACATCAATTATTTTCAAGCAAAATTGGTGGCCTGAGGAGTCCTTATCTAAGGGAGTGCAGTCTGGTCCAGAAGTCCCAGAGATCCGGAAAGCAGCAGATGACATCTGTGTCCCCAGGCTGTGGTCATACGAGAGACTGCAGCTTTTGTCAGACCAGACTGAACCCAGGGCCATCACTCTCTGGTCTTCCTTCCACGCTTCCTTCCACGCGGTGGCTCTGGTGGTGGAGTTGTGGCAGCAGGAGGAGGAGGAGAAGAATGGTCCAACTCAATCACGTCGGTCTTGGGTGTTAGTTCCCCACTCACCCCCTTAGTTAGGACTTTATAAATAAGTTGCTCACACAGGAGGCATTGACCCTCCTGCATGCCCTGCAGTCGCCTTCCTCGCTCTTTTATATGGAAGGCGGAGGGGAGGAACCTGCGATTCAGTCAGGCTGCGACTGGTCCCAGGCTTCTCTTGGCTGACACTTAGCCCTGCCTCCTCCTGGCTGCCACTAATCCCCGCCTCCTCCTGACTGCCACATTCCACAACCTCCTCCTGGCTGAGGTCTTCCTGTGTATGAAAAAGGGACATAGTTTTATTTTTTTAGTCATCAATTACACACAATTTTCATCTCATGACTGTTGCAAATTGAATGTTAACAAATATAACAGACTATCATTCTGAGACCAGCATTTTTCATTCTTGTCCCAATTTTGGGTGCCCACTAATGTCTATTGATATGTAAAACACTTTTTTCAATCAGCAATTAGTGATAATAATAGCATCTAATAAACATAATTTATTTATTGACCAGAAATCTGTAGAAGAATGCTATACCTGACTCCAGCTGGGCTCCTCCACTTCTTCCTGGCTGGAAGGCCCAGGTTGGACATCGGAAGCCTCAGCTGGGGTGGAAGGAAGAGTGGAAGGAAGAGTGGAGAGGGATTCTCTGACTTCAGTGAGGTCTGACAGAAATCGCAGTCTCTCATAGTACTACAGCCTGGGGACATAAATGTCATCTGCTGTCATCTGCTGCAGCTCCGGACCTCTGGGAATCCGTGACCTTCTTGCGCTCCCTAAGATAAGTGCTCCTCAGGCCACCAATTTTGGTTTTTAAATAGGGGATGGTTGCTGTGGGGACCACCGGCTTCACCAACTCCAGCAGTTTCTCCAGCCCCTGTCGCTTTTGTTTATGGTTATAATGAGGATGTCTCACCTGCCACAGACAGGGCAGCTCCTTGTATTTGTCTATGAACAGGGGGAGGAAGTTGTGGTCATTGAAGCCATCCATTTTCTCTGCAAGACACAACACAAGACAAACCCTAAGGTCAGGCCAAACTCCCCTAATCTGGTTACAATATAGGCTTCCATTTCGAAGCAGTATAGGCCCAAGTTTAGATCTTACCTTCGTTATCACGATCGGCGCTTTCGATGCTCCTTACTCCGCTCACAGATCTTACGTAACACGCACGCGTGTTACGCTTTATACACACTGCGCATGCGTGTAACTCCGCCCACCCCTGACGTTCTTTCTAGTCTATTCCCCGCCCCTTTTCATTCGGCTCAGTGGGGGAAGAGCACATGGCGGATACACAGCAGGTGTGTGCTAATTACAGCAACGAGGAGGAGGGGGAGGAAAGGCCAGAGCCAGAAACGTCCCGATCCAGAAGGAGATTTAAGGCATCAAATATGTCCTTTGGGGAGATGTTGGAGATGTTCGACATCCTGAAGAAGGCCGACTATGACGGAAAGTATGGACCTTACCCCAACCCCAATGTCAGAAAGGCCAAGATCATGGCGAAAGTGGTCACGAGTCTGCACCGGAATTTTGGGGTACGGCGATCGAAAGATCAGCTCTGGAAGCGCTGGTCGGACCTCAAATTACGAGAACATGAGCAGTACAGAAAGATCCGGAGAATGCTGCAAAAAAGTAAGTAGTTGTGCTGTGTTCCTATTCTTTATGTTTATTACGTTCTTGCTGCTCCATGTGCTTTTCTTACAAGTTTACATTTTTAAATGGCAACTTTCATGTTCATGGGCACATTATTCGTTCCTAGCAAATATTTTTCTTTCGGCCTATAAAACACCATTGTTTAGGCCATATGCATTTGGCACAATTTTTACGCCCTACTTGTCTGAAACTAATTTGATTGTGTAGATGGCTTTGTTACTAGAATGAAATGCAAACTAGATTCTGTGTAAGGAGAGGACACTGAGCAGCTGTTTTCACATCTGGACACTGGAGCACTAGTGTGGGACACCAGAACACCATTTTTATTAGGGGGGCCACACAGGTGCTCCAGTGTATACTATAGGGGTGACTCCATCTGGGAAGCTTGTACAAAACAGGTAAAGTATTGCAGCTTGACAAAGGACACTGAAAATGCTACATTTTGGAACTCTGCCAAAATAGACAATTGTACCCCACTTCCAACTAATGTTTCATATTTATAGTTCTGCCATCAAATATCTGTGTGCTAAGTATACCATTTTTGTTTTACATAGGGGAGAAAAGACTCGGAGGACACACCTCATCCGAGGAGACCACAGACCCCCCACCTCTGGAAGAAGGGGAAATCCCCCCAACCCAAGAAGAGCAGGAGGAGGAAGACGTGGTGGAAATTGTCACCACAACAGGTGAGTGTCTGTGAACACAGGCTCAGGTAAGAGCTGGATACCGGCATATTTTTGATACCTTTTTTTTTGTTTCTCTCTTTTTAGGCGATTGTGATGTTGTGAATCCAGATCCTTTCACATCAGAAAGTGCCCAGATCCTGATCGGGGAGATCATGGGATGTAATTTACAATTGGAAAACCTCCAGAAAAACATCAATGATGTTATTAAAAAAAATAAAAACATCATTGATGTTTTGGGACGAGTTTAAAACACCTCCCAATCCCTTTGTTTTTTTGTGTGCTACAATGTTCAAAATGTTTTTGCGATTTTTAGAAAACCCTAATTTGGAGGATGCACACAGTGTGCCAACATGTGCTATCTGCCATCACGGAAGATCAATGGACGCGCTTTGGGGGTGCAACCCCTTCCTCAATAATAAAGTAGCTGAGAGGAAGGGGTTTCTCCCCCAAAACACGTCCCTTGATCCCCCGTGATGGCAGCTAGCACATGTTGACATTGGGAAATTTGTGTGCATCTTCCAAATTTGGCTTTTCCTGGGGTGACTTCACCCCATATGAACGCAATATCAAACACAGTTCCTAAATACTCATGTCTGATATTGCCTTCAAGTTCTACCAAATGTGAACTTTGTAAGTTCAAGATTTGTGTCTTTCTTGTTGGTTTTACACATGCCTGTTTTATCTTAAATGGACATTTCTATTTTTTAGAATGCTACCCCATAAATTGTTATACAACAAACATGTTGGTTTGTTTGCCAAACCTTTTCTAAATGCGCATGTGATTGTGTAGGTATTAAAAAGATTGTTAAGCAAGAATGTGTGGATTATTGTGTCAATGCTAAAACACTTTGGTGGTGATATAATTGGTGTTTTCTGTGAAAATGGGGGTTATTTCCTAAGGGCAAATCCTCTTTGCACTACAAGTGCAGTTTCAGTGCAGTTTCAAGTGCACTTGTAGTGCAAAGTGTCTTTGCCTTTAGTAAATAACACCCAACAGTGCTTTGTATAAGGTTACACAATCACGCCATTTTCTGGACTCAACACATTTCTGTCAGGGCCAGCTCAAACAAACACAAGCAGTAAATGTCCACAAAGATTTTCTTTTTTTTGGTTTTTTATTTGATAAAGGCTTCACAAATTTGCTGGCATATTGATGGCCCCCCTACCCGCAAAGAACTCCAGGTATCGTAACCGGACATCACGGGCACTCAGGGAGGGCAAGCCAGGACGGCCACTTTCAAGCGCCATCAGTGTTGTTTCATGTATCATTCCGGCCTCAGGCCCAACTGAGCTAGCATAGTTGGCTGAATGTTTGCGTAAAAAGTTATGGAGAATACAGCACGCCAGGATTATATGATTAAGTTTATACTCCGCCATATGGATGGGTGTCAGAAATAGGCGGAACCGGCTGGCCAGGATTCCAAATGTGTTCTCCACCACTCTTCTGGCTCTGGCCAGCCGGTAATTAAAAACCCTCTGTTCCGGGGTGAGGGTCCTCATAGGGAATAGCCGCATAAGATGGTCCCCCAGCGCAAACGCTTCATCAGCAACGAAGACGAATGGGAGTCCTTCCACATTGTCCTCTGGAGGTGGCAAGTCCAAGCTGCCATTCTGGAGACACCTGTAAAACTCCGTCTGGGCGATAACTCCACCATCGGACACCCGGCCATCCTTCCCCACGTCCAAGTCGTAATTAGCCGACACCACCGCCAACATCACAATACTATTGAACCCCTTATAGTTGAAATAGTACGACCCCGAGTTGGGTGGTGGGACGATGTGGACATGTTCCCATCAATTGCCCCTCCACAGTTAGGAAAGTCCTACCGCTGGGCAAAGTGAGAGGCCACAGTCTGCCATTCCTGTGGCGTGGAAGGAAACTGTTGAGGAAAACAAAAATAAATTACTATTTTTGCACAAAAAACATGGCAAGCAGATTAGACACAAACATTCTTGGCCAACCTCCAGATAGCATTTATTAAGGGGAATTTAACAACACCCAAGTATAAGGTACACCTATCATATTCCCCCTCCCACCCCCTCTCATGGGCCATTTCTAACATTATGGGGTGGGGAATCTTGGACAGGTAACCCTCTCCACTTCATTGAGAGATGAATGCCTAAATACAGGGTATTACTTGGAACAGCCCCTCCTTAGTTACACTATTGGCAGCCCACTGGACAGGTAAGAAGTGTCATAATACAAAGATATAAATACACACTGTACACATTTGAGCACATTTGGACATTCTGCTATTACCTGTCAAGATAATAATAGGATACAAAAACTTTAAACAGTACCATTTGAAAGTGTACAGGCAGGCCCTTGCACTACATGCTTTGGGTAATTCATCCATACATCTGAGCACTAAAGAGATGGGTATAGTGTGTATGGGTTTGGCAAAGTCAGCAGATAGGTGATTGAGGATAGATAGAGAATTGGTATCAGCTGACTTAGCAGTTGGGGGGACGGTTAATAAAAATGATTTGGGGACACCACAAAAAAAAAACCCTCTGGCACAATGCCTGAATTTAAAGCACAAATCACATTTCTAAACATTTTTGGGGGTGTTTGGGGTAAAACACTACTATGGAGCTGATAAACTACATTGTTAAGTGACTACATGAGGTGAATATAGGGGCAGGAGAACATGCTGGGGAGGTTATTGAAGGCCAATCTGTATGAAGGACTAAAAAATTAATTACAGAAAAATCCAGCATACATGAGGACAAAGGGGACATTCACAGCATATTCCAATCATGGTAATTAGGGAATGAGGAAAGAAATACAAGATATTAGCAAACATTCAATACAATAAAATCTGATATTAAAGGATAAAAATCTTACCTTCATATACTCCTTCTGCAGGACCTGGATGATGGCAGAACAGGTCTCTGGGATAATGATACCCAGAGCCTGGGGGGAGATGCCTGTCGAGAACTTGAGGTCCTGCAGGCTTCTCCCTGTCGCCAAGTACCGCAGGGTAGCGACCAGCCTCTGCTCCGGAGTGATGGCTTGCCTCATGCAGGTATCCTGCCTGCTAATATAAGGGGTCAGCGAAGCCAACAAACGGTGAAACACGGGGTCCGTCATCCTGAGAAAGTTCCTGAAATCATCAGGATTATTCTCACGGATCTCACGGAGCAAAAGCATATGAGAGAACTGGTCACGCTGAAGCAACCAATTCTTGGTCCATGAACTCCTCCCCACCCTGTTCATGGACTGGACTTGTGTCAAGGTTAGGACCCCAACACCAAGCCCCCGCACAGCACGAACTCTACGAGGAGTACGTATACGCAACATGGCTAGAAAACGGTCGGCTGCTCAAAACGAAGTAACAGAACGCACTGAAGAACAGCAAGGCCTGTGAAGAGCGACCTGAAAAACAGTAACGAACGAACAAGAACACAATGACTAATTAAAGTCACCTGGAACTTGCTTGCACGCACTGAAGAGCAGATACAAACCCACAAGCACAAACTGAACCGCAGAAAACGATCTGAAAGCCACGAGTCTGAAAAGGCGCGAATCGTCTCTCACCAAATTTTTACTAACACGAGATTAGCAAAAGGAGCCCAAAGGGTGCCGCGCTTGGTTCTGAACTGGCCTTTTCTAGTCTCGTCATACGTGGTTGACGTCACCGCGTTGCTGGCGATCGGAAATTCCGACAACTTTGTGCGACCGTGTGTACGCAAAACAAGTTTGAGCCAACATCCGTCGGAAAAAATCCTAGGATTTTGTTGTCGGAATGTTCGAACAAAGTCCGACCGTGTGTACGGGGCATAATAGAATTTATGAAATTAAAAAAGGGGGCAAACTAAATATATAATATTACAGGACAAAGCTAGGGCATGTTAATTACGACTGTATAGGTTTGGTCCTCTAGCTCAATAGTCAAACAGATTTTCTTTCATTTTGATTCTTTAATGAACTATTCACTCATGTTACATCAGGTGATGTTTTTTTTAGCTATATATGCCCACTTTGGTTTTTTCATGCCATTTGTTAGTACATGTGTATGTGGGCTACATGTCTTCTCACATCTGGGGAAAAAGGCTACCTGAGGGCAAGCCACAGACAGTAGATCACTAATAGGCCATCTAATAAAAAAAAGTACTACAAAAACTTACACTGTATGAGTGCTCATATAAACTGATTTTCAGTTGTGCTTTAACCACTTCCCGCTTGGCCATTGCATATATATACAGCTGGGCGGGACAAGCACCGATCAGAATTGCGTCCCGCGTGTACCCCTTGGAAGTACAATGGCATGATCCTGTGACCGCTGTGTCCTGTGTTTTTTTTCAAAAATGTTGGTATTTTTTTGCTTATATAGCAAAAAAAAAAAAAAAAAAAAAAAACAGTAGTGATAAAATACCACTAAAAAAGCTCTATCTATCTAAAAAAATTACAAAGTTTCATTTTTGGCCTAAGTAGGAAGGGGGTGAAAGTGTCTGGTATTGAAGTGATTAAAGAATGGTAAGAACAGGTACTATAGTTTTCACAATGTTGTAACTTAAATATAATGCAGCGCTTTCACCTCATCACTTATATATCATAAATAATAATCAATACCAAAAAATTCAAGAGGCGGTCCAGCCTCCCCATGCAAAATTAAGAGTCAGAAGCTACAAATACAGCAGCTGCTGACTTTTAATATATAGACACCTGTTCAGGGAGCCCGTGATGTCGGCACCCCAGCCGATCTTCGGATCGGCTGTTGGTGCAGCCGCCACCATTCCTGGAAAGGGAACACAGCAGTGAAGCCTTTCGGCTTCACAGCCAGTTCCCTACTGTGCATGTGCGAAGCGCAGTGCGCTTTCTAATTGGCCCGGCGGTGGAGAAAGGAGTAGGGGGGCTGAACTTCAGAGAGACAGCAGTAGGGAATGGTACCTATCAAAAACAGACACCAGTTCCCCCCCCCCCCCCTGGACGGTGCCTGGAGGAGACAGATAAGCTGAAGTTCCACTTTTGAGTGGAACTCCGCTTTAACTAATCAACAAAATGTCCATGAAAACCTCTTTAAAAAACGCAGTAAGTGCTCTTCTGTATTTCACCACCTTGTGAACCATACAACTTCCAAAATAGTGTATCACCACTATCACAAAGATGTTCTCACCTGGATCCCATGGTTATGTCAAACATGTATCCCACTTTGTGGACTATTAATATCTGCTTCTCGGTATCTCTGCTGATCCTTCCTGGTGGTAGATTTCCTCTACGAGCTCTCCAATGCAACTCCAATTTCTTCCATCAAGACTGCAGTATCCCTTTAAGGCACTCTCCTGCCAACTCCTCTGCTCAGCCACACATGCAAGAAAAAGCTCAAACAGTGCTCTATCCTTCACACAAATGTATTCACTCGTCATGCAGAATCACACTCACATTAAAAAGGTGCTACAACGCACCAAACTTTGCCAGCATTAGCATACATCTGTGAATTGTTACTCAGTCCTTGCCTAAGGATAGTGGGATTCCAAAAAAGGGAGAAGAAAATAAATGATAAGTGATAAGTTAATAAATGTAGCTGCCTCAATTGACTCTATTTGTTAAAAAAACACAAATAACAACCATATAAATGAAATGAAAACCATTCAGCGTTTTAATATAAAATAAACAAAAAAAATGAATGCATCTTTGTAACGTACACCATAAACATTTTTGTTATGAAAAACAAAAATTCTATACAAAAAGTCCCAATATAGCAGTATACACAATATAAAGTGCTTGTGCTCTTGTAAACATATAAGGTGCTCCACTCCAAAGTGCTTCAGGTGTCCCCACTTGGACTGACATGCGGCAGAAAATGTGGACCTACTCTTTCTAGATAGGTCACATTGTGTTTGTGGGATAGCTTCCTTGCTTCCTTGTGTTTCTCCTTCACAGCTCATACTGTATGACGATGGTCTTCCACATATACTTCTCCCCCACTCTGGGGAAAGAAAACCAGGGGAGATGACTGATAGTTTAAGTCTGTAATGTTGATTAAGGGCCGGTTCACACTGGTGCGATGTCAGAGATCAGATGTGATTCGCACTGCACTGCAGTGAAAATCACATGCGATCTCTGTGCGATGTAATTTCAGCCATAAAGATTGTATGGCTGAATTTGCATCAAACTCATACAGGACCCTTTTTTTATATATATATATATAGTAAGGTGAACCACAAGGGGGAGACAATGTATACCCCTTAGTAAAGTGTTGCCAACATCCCAAATTATATTGCCAAAAAACAGGGACCCCAACAAAAGTGGGAACCCTTTGTACCCCCCGGTACAGTGGGACTTTACAGGCGAACAAGACAGTTGATTTATAAGTAAAAGCTATTTATTTATTGAAAAAGTGCTTAAAAAAGCATAAAAACAAGATTATCTAAACATAGATCTGTACAAAATGCTTATATACAATGCAACAGATTTTTACAAAATATTCCTTAGGGTTTTTGAATACATATTATCTCCATGAGCCTGACATGTTTCAGGACAGGTGTCCCTTCTTCAGAGGCGTATTGAGGAGAAAGTTTTTTTAGGTGTATTCTGAAAAACAGGTGAGATCAATTTAGACATAGCAATATTTATACAGGGCAAAAAATTCACATTATGGCAGCTGAGAGTGTCCAGTATACATACCAGTGCCCGAAATTAGAAAGGTTTTTGTGCAGAAAATGTGTAAAAATAAAGCTCTCGTGTGAGGAGAGGGGAAGATGTCATAAACAAATCGATGGATATATGACCGCCAATTAGCACATAGGCATGACGGCTTCCATTGGGCCGAGAAACAGCTCCACAAAGGCCCCACAAAAAGGAGAAGATGAGCCTCACCAGATCCACAATGGAGCCCTAAGGAAATAAGTTTTGAATGAATTAATAAATTAGAGATTAAAAAAGAAAAAATATGTAAAAAGATATAGAGCATTTTAAGTTATATAGTTTGTATGAAAAAAAGGGTGGGGGGGGTTGTGCTTACTTTGTGATCTCAATGTAGAGTTAGCAGGTTTATACTATACATTGGAGTATTTGTTGTGTGTTTTATGACAGCATGGCTAAGGCCTTTATATACTGTAGAAAATGAAAGGAAGAAAAAGAGGGGGGGGGGGAAGAATTTTCCTTCTCCTTTGTAGTCTATGAATGTTATAAAAGGTGTTGTTTTTTATCTATATAGCAAAAGATTCTTGCCATTGCGGTCATTGTTTAAAACACACATAGGGCATTGGGGTTGTTTATAAAGAAAGATGATAATGAATTGGAAAAGAAAGGCGAAAGAAACAGTTTGCCTCTTTTTTACATAGTAGTAAAAAGATACCGAAAGGTAATGAGAATTTGCATGGCTTGTTTACTCACTTTTACAGATTTCCAACCGAGCAAGCTAAGGTGTGGTTGCTGATGGCATGTATGTTTGATACTGGGCAGGAAGCCGGTGCCGAATTTAAAAGGCCGCCGGCGCCTGCGCAGTAGAGATGGTTCTGTGAGTGTCAGCAATGTTGGGTAGATCGCGTCGTCGCGTGAAGCGTACTGACGTAATGTCAGGGCGGAACGCTTAGGCGACAGCACAGCAAATCAAGAGGGAAACCCCGGGAGGGGGAAAAGAGGGGAGGACCGTGTCATCACGTATAGTGCGGTGACGTTATAACAGACGCGGCCGATGGAGGCGACGCAGAGAAAGGGGAGGAGAAGCAAAGGAGGAATGAAGCCGTGTGATAGGTCGCCTCGGATGCACCCAAGTGTCTCCAAGATAACCGCTCACACGGGACACTCTGTCAGAATGGCAGGCACTGTAAAGGGACCTGGATTGAGGACATCCCAAGTGGGGGCCCCAGGGACATATCTGCACGGCGCCCGCCCAGCGCCAAGGCGCTGGGGGAACGCTACGCAGACAGGGCATTCCGGCGCAAAAACACCGCAATTGCATGTCCGGACTAAGCCGAATGAGCATTCAGTGTAAAACGGCGGCCATGCCCCGAACAGTGGATGGGAAGACATGGCCACCGTGCGCCGGGCGGAGCTGTAGCTGGGACCAAAGGAATGAAAAAAGATAACATGAAGAAAAATGTAAAAAAGAAATTGGATACATTCAATTAAAATTAAGACAATGTTGCTTTGTTGGATTGGATGTGTGGACACTGGTCAGATGCACATAGTGGAATAATGGCAAGACAATGAAGGATACAGAGCAAAGTTTGAACATCATTAAACAGTGGGTACATGGGAGAAAGACATAGGAGAAACAGCAAAAATCAAGATCCAAGTAATATAATGTAAACATAACCACATTATTAAACAATTAGAAAAATAATGAGTAATGGTTAAATCAATATGATCTATTACATTAGGTCCAAAACAACCTAGGCAATTTACTTAAACATGGGTTAAAATGTTATTTTGAACGTGTAGGATGTCTATATCTGGTATATCATTCTTTTTCGCATCCTCCTGATACGAAACCTTCTAGAAATGGACGGGAACTCATTTGGGTATTGAGTCCTGGAATTGAGTTGCATTGAGATTAGCGATCCACCGGACCTCCCTCTGGAGCAAGATCTTGTTCCAATCACCACCCCTGTTATCCGGATGAATCCGGTCAAGGATGGTGAAATGGACAAGGGGAAACTTGCCGTGTGATGGTCCCACACATGTCGCCCCAGAGGAAGGTCCGGGTCCGCCTGTCTCATGCTTGTGATGTGACGTGCTGCTCTCTTATGAAACTCTAGTTTTGTTTTGCCAACGTAAAAGCATTTACATTGGCATGTTAGAAGGTAAATGAACCCAGGTGTCTTGCAATTTGCGAAATGTCTAGGCTTGTATATGTTGCCATTAGGTAGTTTAAATTTAGTCTGGGTATTCATATAACGTCAGCAAGAACATCCACCACAGGTGAAGGTTCCAAATCTTTTGCATGTGTCAGAACGGAAAGTACCAGTATATTCGCTTTTCACCAAATGATCCCTTAGCGAGCGAGCTCGTCTAAAAGTAATAGTAGGTGTCATTGATACATGTGGTTTTATATTGGGATCAATTTGAAGTAAATGCCAGTGTCTTTGTAGGATATTTTTAATGGTCTTATGCTGTTTGTTGTAGGTAGTAATTAGCCTAGTAGTTGAATGGGAATCTGTAGATTTTTTTTAGAGAAAAGAATATTATGTCTTAATTGGCCTCATGCCCGCCTAAATGCCTTCTTCAGGCATGTAGACGAGTAACCTCAATCTAGAAGTCTTTCCCTTAATTTGTTTGCTTCACGGACAAAATCCGTGTCAGTAGAGCAGTTGCGTCTGAGTCTTAAGTATTGCCCGTATGGAATAGACAAAACTAAGGGTTTGGGATGTGAACTGGACGCATGTAGCATAGTGTTTCCAGCGGTCTCTTTACGATAGAGACCACTGAATATAGAGCCGTCCTTTTGTTTGGTTATATTTAGATCAAGGAAAGTAATAGAGGTGTCATTAAAGATCATGGTAAAGTGTAAATTGAATTTATTTTGATTCATAATTTGTATGAAGGTATATAGCCTGCCCACAAATTTGCTTAAATTTTCTGTTATGGAGCCGTTTCCAGAAATGATAGGGCGACCTGGAGGATTTTTTTGATTTTTATGTATTTTAGGAAGACAATACAGCGTGGGGGTACGGAGATATGGTGTTCTAATGTATTCCCACACATCTTTATTGATGGCCCCATTACAGAATGCTTTGTCTAACAAATTGTAGAAGGCATTGTTGAATTTATCTATGGTGCCCTTTGAGATGGGCTTGTACCATGATAGATTCATAACGACCTTAATACACATAGCTCTGTACTGCTCGTTTGTCATGATAACGATGTTTCCTCCTTTATCTGATGGCTTTATTGTAAGGGAGTTTTCTTTTTTGAGGGATTCCAAGGCTAACTGTTCATCTTTGGTAAGATTACTACAAAGTGTTTGTGGTTTTATTTTTTTAAACTCTGATGTGGTGGCCGTTATGAATGCCGCTAAATTCAGATTACTTGAGAGAGACGGAAATTTGTCCGACTTTTTCTTGAATTTCTCCTGTCTGTCTGATCGCATTGGGGCTTCTTTTGTAATGTGTTCCTCTAGGAGACTTTCGATGTCTGTTGAGTCAATGAAATCACTAGGGTCTTGTTCTTCAAGGAGTGCTAAGAGATCGTCTAGTGCTTCGTCTGATCTCTTAGTCTCCATTTGAGAAAAGTTTTTTTCTTTTTCCTTAGAGAGAAGGCTCTTATAGTGAAGTTTTCAGGCAAGAAGATGTAGGTCTTTTATTAATGCAAAGGTATCTAGATCAGAATCTGGACAGAAGCTGAGGCCCTTATGCAGCAGGTCCCTTTCAGTTTGTGAGAGTGGGTGATCAGAAAGGTTGACAATGTTTTGAGTGTTGAGTGAGGAGGGAGATAAGAAAGGTGAGGATTTCAAAAGTTCGGAGGGTTCACCTCCATTTAGTGGGCTAAAAAATCTTGGTCTGATTTAAAGTGGTGTTCCAGCCGAAATTATACTTTTTAAAAGAAAATACCCCTATAATACACAAGCTTAATGTATTCTAGTAAAGTTAGTCTGTAAACTAAGGTCTGTTTTGTTAGTTTATAGCAGTAGTTTGTTATTTTATAAACTTCCAGCAGGCCGTGGCCATCTTAAGTGTGGGCATCTGAAGCCAGACTGTATTTCTTCCTGGATCTCATCCTTGCAGATCTCGCACATGCTCAATGCAGCACAAGCGGTGTAATAGGTTTCAGGTCAGGTTTCCATAGCAACGGCAGTGTCAGAGGAAGTTGCTGCCCCTTCCCAGAAGGCATTGCAAACAGGAAATGATGCGATGGGCCACGGCCAGGGAGGAGGAGGTGAAAAATGAATACAGCAGATATACAGTAGGCGCTGAGAAAATTTTTTTTAAAATATCCAATTCGTTTACAGTGCACAGTTTAGTGAGGGATGCTGAAGAGTTGTAAAAGTGGGTGGAACTCCACTTTAAGTAAAGTGGTAGTAATGGAAGACAGAGGAATGTCACCCGTGAGTGTAGATGTAGTGGAGCCCACACCAGTGGATCCTATTGAGGAAAACTGATTACCACCACGTGTGTTACCTTTACCAGTGGAAAAAAGATTGGGAGTGGGTTGAGTAGAGGCAGTGTCTGTGATTCTCTTCTTGCTGCCCGTAGGGTTGTCACCGAACAGTGGTCTTTTGTTTTTTTGTGGTTTTCGATTCCTGTGCCTGTTATAGGAAGAGGATGAGACAGAAGAATTCAAGGAGGAATTAGATTCAGAGTTTCTTGAAGTTCTATTTAGACTACTTCTATATTGGCGTTGAGTTAAGTTGGTTTGATGCCATTTATAAGCTGTTCCCTCCTGGAAAGCTCTTTTGTCTCTCCAGAATTTTTTATCTCTTGTTATTAATTTTTCTTGAGATTTTTGATTCAAGTGAATCTTAATTTTTTCCTCATGTTCTTTAAAAATAGGCAAGTCTTTGAATGGGAGAAGTTTAGCATAAATTGCATCAATGTCTCTATCAAAGCTGGCAATGCGTTTTTTATACTCTTCACTTAGCAAGGACATCATGGTCCTGGTACTGTCATAAACCAGATGTGACCAGAACTGTGTGACTGCAACAGAGTGAACCAGACATAAATAGGTGAAAGTAAGTTTATTTAAGGAAAATGCATATGTGAACACACCACCAATACAGAGTGAACAACCAATCAGTGATATAAAACCAACCAGCATATGTAGCAAGAGGGAGTACCAGAATCGTAGTCAAGCCAGGCCGGGGTCATAAACAGGGAATCAGTAGCTGGGAAGGGAGATAAACAGGACAAGAGAGGATGGATGGATGCAGGAGGGACGGGTCAGGTACAAGGCTCAGAGTCCAGAGTCCAGGGTTCAGGTAACAGACAGGAAACAGGATCAACAGGTTCCAGGAATCAGGGTTCAGGTTCGGGTTCAGGTTACAGGATCAGACTACAGGATCAGGGTAACAGGATGCAGATCAGGGCTCAAGGACAATACCAGGGCAACATAAGTGTGCAATTGCTGGGTATTTATACTGCAGCTCTGCTAATTAAAGCGGGGGTCCACCTATCTATCGTTTTTTTTTTTTTTGAGTTCATTCACAAACTTTTCTTCTCAGCATTACATACTCACATATTGTGTGTAATATGTCCGCCTGTGTCAGATTTCGTCGGAAAGAATAACTTATATTATTCACTGCAGGCGGTTTCCATCTTCATTGTGGGTATTTGAAGCCCACAAGCATTTATTTCCTGGATGTGGTGAATGCTGTGCTCCCAGCATTCACCGCTCGTTCCCACACATGCTCAGTGGCATCCTGGGAAGCCTAAGACTAGCTCCCAGGAGTCTGGGAGAGGCTAGAAACACGCCTACTCCCACGGGAGGAGAACCAGGAAGTGCAAAGAAGAATAGAAAAATAAAAGGTAATTACGGCGATTTACATTTTTTTAAATGGCATGTCAGCATCTAGGCAAGGAAGAGAATACATACAGATATTGTTCAAAATTTGGGTGGAACTCCGCTTTAACGTCAGGTGACACCTGTCTGCAGAGGGGAATACCTGCTCCATACTGCCAGGATCCATCCGCTGGTGGACGCCAGTACTGCGGCCCAAAGATGACATAACATTAACAGGGAAAAGCTCTCCTGACAGTTCCAAACTGCCAGGAGACACCTGCTGGTGGACCTCAGTACTGCATGATGAATAACAGATATTACCAGCGGATGGAACATTTCCTGACAGGTACACAGCTGTAGATTGCTCTCCCAATTAGTTTTAAAAGAGGAATCGATGTCTTCTAACATAGGAAAAATTTGAATTTGTAAAAAGCATGCAACCTTTTTGTCAACAATTTTAACCAATTGGAAAAACAGCGAGGAGATTTCCGATTGAGAAGATGATTTTTGGTCATAATCCTTAGAGAAGCCCGCCATCAAATTATCACATTCCTTGCCCTGAAACATACTGAAAGGATCTCTACTGACTGTTTTTCAGAAGAAATCTATCAACATCTCATTAAAGGAGTTTTGAAAAAAATAGAAAAAACTATGACAGAAAAAACTATATGTGAAAAAAATAATATGTATAAAGGTGGTTCTGGAGAGGGGGGGATGGGTATTTGCTACCCGGTTTATTATATATATAGTAAGGTGAACCACAAGGGGGAGACAATGTATACCCCTTAGTAAAGTGTTACCAACATCCCAAATTATATTGCGAAAAAACAGGGACCCGAACAAAAGTGGGAACCCTTTGTACCCCCCCGGTACAGTGGGACTTTACAGGCGAACAAGACAGTTGCTTTATAAGTAAAAGCTCTTTATTTATTGAAAAAGTGCTTAAAAAAGCATAAAAACAAGATTATCTAAACATGGATCTGTATAAAATGCTTATATACAGTGCAACAGATTTTTACAAAATATTCCTTTAGGGTTTTTGAATACATATTATCTCCATGAGCCTGACATGTTTCAGGACAGGTGTCCCTTCTTCAGAGGCGTATTGAGGAGAAAGTTTTTTAAGGTGTATTCTGAAAAACAGGTGAGATCAATTTAGACATAGCAATATTTATACAGGGCAAAAAATTCACATTATGGCAGCTGAGAGTGTCCAGTATACATACCAGTGCCCAACCTTTAGAAAAGTTTTTGTGCAGAAAATGTGTAAAAATAAAGCTCTCGTGTGAGGAGAGAGGAAGACGTAATAAACAAATCGATGGATATATGACCACCAAGAGATAAAAAATTCTGGAGAGACAAAAGAGCTTTCCAGGAGGGAACAGCTTATAAATGGCATCAAACCAACTTAACTCAACGCCAATATAGAAGTACTCTAAATAGAACTTCAAGAAACTCTGAATCTAATTCCTCCTTGAATTCTTCTGTCTCATCCTCTTCCTATAACAGGCACAGGAATCGAAAACCACAAAAAAACAAAAGAACACCGTCCCGTGACGACCCTACGGGCAGCAAGAAGAGAATCACAGACACTGCCTCTACTCAACCCACTCCCAACCTTCATTCTACTGGTAAAGTCAACACACGTGGTGGTAATCAGTTTTCCTCAATAGGATCCACTGGTGTGGGCTCCACTACATCTACACTCACGGGTGACATTCCTCTGTCTTCCATTACTACCACTTTACTTAAATCAGACCAAGATTTTTTAGCCCACTAAATGGAGGTGAACCCTCCGAACTTTCAAAATCCTCACCTTTCTTATCTCCCTCCTCAAACAACACTCAAAACATTGTCAACCTTTCTGATCACCCACTCTCACAAACTGAAAGGGACCTGCTGCATAAGGGCCTCAGCTTCTGTCCAGATGCTGATCTAGATACCTTTGCATTAATAAAAGACCTACATCTTTTTGCCCGAAAACTTCACTATAAGAGCCTTCTCTCTAAGGAAAAAGAAAAAAACTTTTCTCAAATGGAGACTAGGAGATCAGACAAAGCACTAGACGATCTCTTAGCACTCCTTGAAGAATAAGACCCCACGCTGTATTGTCTTCCTAAAATACATAAAAATCAAAAAAATCCTCCAGGTCGCCTTATCATTTCCGGAAACGGCTCCATAACCGAAAATTTAAGCAAATTTGTGGACAGCCACCTTAGACCCTATGTTGCTGGTCTATTTTCATATATCAAGGATACCATTCACTTTTTGCAAAACTTAGAAGGTTTACATATACTACCTCATTCGCTTCTAGTTGCCATAGATGTACAAACTCTATACAGCTCCATCCCTCACAATTCAGGCCTCTTAGTCATCAAACATTTTTCATCACAATCTCACAAGGATGATCGGAAGCTAAATTCTTTTTTATTGGATGCGTTGGACTTCATTTTAACGCACAATATTTTTTTCCTTCAACGGATCCCACTACCTCCAGGTGCAGGGGGTTGCGATGGGGACTTGCTGTGCCCCATCGTATGCCAACCTGTACCTCGGGGAGTGGGAACAATCTTTGTTGTCCGATGACAGCCTCTCATCTTTTACATGCGTCCAGTTCACATCCCAAACCCTTAGTTTTATCTATTCCATACGGGCAATACTTAAGACTCAGACACAACTGCTCTACTGACACAGAATTTGTCCGTGAAGCAAACAAATTAAGGGAAAGACTTCTAGATCGAGGTTAGCTCTGTACTGCTCGTTTGTCATGATAACGATGTTTCCTCCTTTATCTGATGGCTTTATTGTAAGGGAGTTTTCTTTTTTGAGGGATTCCAAGGCTAACTGTTCATCTTTGGTAAGATTACTACAAAGTGTTTGTGGTTTTATTTTTTTAAACTCTGATGTGGTGGCCGTTATGAATGCCGCTAAATTCAGATTACTTGAGAGAGACGGAAATTTGTCCGACTTTTTCTTGAATTTCTCCTGTCTGTCTGATCGCATTGGGGCTTCTTTTGTAATGTGTTCCTCTAGGAGACTTTCGATGTCTGTTGAGTCAATGAAATCACTAGGGTCTTGTTCTTCAAGGAGTGCTAAGAGATCGTCTAGTGCTTCGTCTGATCTCTTAGTCTCCATTTGAGAAAAGTTTTTTTTCTTTTTCCTTAGAGAGAAGGCTCTTATAGTGAAGTTTTCAGGCAAGAAGATGTAGGTCTTTTATTAATGCAAAGGTATCTAGATCAGAATCTGGACAGAAGCTGAGGCCCTTATGCAGCAGGTCCCTTTCAGTTTGTGAGAGTGGGTGATCAGAAAGGTTGACAATGTTTTGAGTGTTGAGTGAGGAGGGAGATAAGAAAGGTGAGGATTTCAAAAGTTCGGAGGGTTCACCTCCATTTAGTGGGCTAAAAAATCTTGGTCTGATTTAAAGTGGTGTTCCAGCCGAAATTAAACTTTTTAAAAGAAAATACCCCTATAATACACAAGCTTAATGTATTCTAGTAAAGTTAGTCTGTAAACTAAGGTCTGTTTTGTTAGTTTATAGCAGTAGTTTGTTATTTTATAAACTTCCAGCAGGCCGTGGCCATCTTAAGTGTGGGCATCTGAAGCCAGACTGTATTTCTTCCTGGATCTCATCCTTGCAGATCTCACACATGCTCAATGCAGCACAAGCGGTGTAATAGGTTTCAGGTCAGGTTTCCATAGCAACGGCAGTGTCAGAGGAAGTTGCTGCCCCTTCCCAGAAGGCATTGCAAACAGGAAATGATGCGATGGGCCACGGCCAGGGAGGAGGAGGTGAAAAATGAATACAGCAGATATACAGTAGGCGCTGAGAAAATTTTTTTTAAAATATCCAATTCGTTTACAGTGCACAGTTTAGTGAGGGATGCTGAAGAGTTGTAAAAGTGGGTGGAACTCCACTTTAAGTAAAGTGGTAGTAATGGAAGACAGAGGAATGTCACCCGTGAGTGTAGATGTAGTGGAGCCCACACCAGTGGATCCTATTGAGGAAAACTGATTACCACCACGTGTGTTACCTTTACCAGTGGAAAGAAGATTGGGAGTGGGTTGAGTAGAGGCAGTGTCTGTGATTCTCTTCTTGCTGCCCGTAGGGTCGTCACCGGACAGTGGTCTTTTGTTTTTTTGTGGTTTTCGATTCCTGTGCCTGTTATAGGAAGAGGATGAGACAGAAGAATTCAGGGAGGAATTAGATTCAGAGTTTCTTGAAGTTCTATTTAGACTACTTCTATATTGGCGTTGAGTTAAGTTGGTTTGATGCCATTTATAAGCTGTTCCCTCCTGGAAAGCTCTTTTGTCTCTCCAGAATTTTTTATCTCTTGTTATTAATTTTTCTTGAGATTTTTGATTCAAGTGAATCTTAATTTTTTCCTCATGTTCTTTAAAAATAGGCAAGTCTTTGAAAGGGAGAAGTTTAGCATAAATTGCATCAATGTCTCTATCAAAGCTGGCAATGCGTTTTTTATACTCTTCACTTAGCAAGGACATCATGGTCCTGGTACTGTCATAAACCAGATGTGACCAGAACTGTGTGACTGCAACAGAGTGAACCAGACATAAATAGGTGAAAGTAAGTTTATTTAAGGAAAATGCATATGTGAACACACCACCAATACAGAGTGAACAACCAATCAGTGATATAAAACCAACCAGCATATGTAGCAAGAGGGAGTACCAGAATCGTAGTCAAGCCAGGCCGGGGTCATAAACAGGGAATCAGTAGCTGGGAAGGGAGATAAACAGGACAAGAGAGGATGGATGGATGCAGGAGGGACGGGTCAGGTACAAGGCTCAGAGTCCAGAGTCCAGGGTTCAGGTAACAGACAGGAAACAGGATCAACAGGTTCCAGGTTCCAGGAATCAGGGTTCAGGTTCGGGTTCAGGTTACAGGATCAGACTACAGGATCAGGGTAACAGGATGCAGATCAGGGCTCAAGGACAATACCAGGGCAACATAAGTGTGCAATTGCTGGGTATTTATACTGCAGCTCTGCTAATTAAAGCGGGGGTCCACCTATCTATCGTTTTTTTTTTTTTGAGTTCATTCACAAACTTTTCTTCTCAGCATTACATACTCACATATTGTGTGTAATATGTCCGCCTGTGTCAGATTTCGTTGGAAAGAATAACTTATATTATTCACTGCAGGCGGTTTCCATCTTCATTGTGGGCATTTGAAGCCCACAAGCATTTATTTCCTGGATGTGGTGAATGCTGTGCTCCCAGCATTCACCGCTCGTTCCCACACATGCTCAGTGGCATCCTGGGAAGCCTAAGACTAGCTCCCAGGAGTCTGGGAGAGGCTAGAAACACGCCTACTCCCACGGGAGGAGAACCAGGAAGTGCAAAGAAGAATAGAAAAATAAAAGGTAAGTACGGCGATTTACATTTTTTTAAATGGCATGTCAGCATCTAGGCAAGGAAGAGAATACATACAGATATTGTTCAAAATTTGGGTGGAACTCCGCTTTAACGTCAGGTGACACCTGTCTGCAGAGGGGAATACCTGCTCCATACTGCCAGGATCCATCCGCTATTGGACGCCAGTACTGCGGCCCAAAGATGACATAACATTAACAGGGAAAAGCTCTCCTGACAGTTCCAAACTGCCAGGAGACACCTGCTGGTGGACCTCAGTACTGCATGACGAATAACAGATATTACCAGCGGATGGAACATTTCCTGACAGGTACACAGCTGTAGATTGCTCTCCCAATTAGTTTTAAAAGAGGAATCGATGTCTTCTAACATAGGAAAAATTTGAATTTGTAAAAAGCATGCAACCTTTTTGTCAACAATTTTAACCAATTGGAAAAACAGCGAGGAGATTTCCGATTGAGAAGATGATTTTTGGTCATAATCCTTAGAGAAGCCCGCCATCAAATTATCACATTCCTTGCCCTGAAACATACTGAAAGGATCTCTACTGACTGTTTTTCAGAAGAAAAATGATATATTGCACTATTTAGAGAAATCTATCAACATCTCATTAAAGGAGTTTTGAAAAAAATAGAAAAAACTACGACAGAAAAAACTATATGTGAAAAAAATAATATGTATAAAGGTGGTTCTGGAGAGGGGGGATGGGTATTTGCTACCCGGTTTATTATATATATAGTAAGGTGAACCACAAGGGGGAGACAATGTATACCCCTTAGTAAAGTGTTACCAACATCCCAAATTATATTGCGAAAAAACAGGGACCCGAACAAAAGTGGGAACCCTTTGTACCCCCCCGGTACAGTGGGACTTTACAGGCGAACAAGACAGTTGCTTTATAAGTAAAAGCTCTTTATTTATTGAAAAAGTGCTTAAAAAAGCATAAAAACAAGATTATCTAAACATGGATCTGTATAAAATGCTTATATACAGTGCAACAGATTTTTACAAAATATTCCTTTAGGGTTTTTGAATACATATTATCTCCATGAGCCTGACATGTTTCAAGACAGGTGTCCCTTCTTCAGAGGCGTATTGAGGAGAAAGTTTTTTAAGGTGTATTCTGAAAAACAGGTGAGATCAATTTAGACATAGCAATATTTATACAGGGCAAAAAATTCACATTATGGCAGCTGAGAGTGTCCAGTATACATACCAGTGCCCAACCTTTAGAAAAGTTTTTGTGCAGAAAATGTGTAAAAATAAAGCTCTCGTGTGAGGAGAGAGGAAGACGTAATAAACAAATCGATGGATATATGACCACCAAGAGATAAAAAATTCTGGAGAGACAAAAGAGCTTTCCAGGAGGGAACAGCTTATAAATGGCATCAAACCAACTTAACTCAACGCCAATATAGAAGTACTCTAAATAGAACTTCAAGAAACTCTGAATCTAATTCCTCCTTGAATTCTTCTGTCTCATCCTCTTCCTATAACAGGCACAGGAATCGAAAACCACAAAAAAACAAAAGAACACCGTCCCGTGACGACCCTACGGGCAGCAAGAAGAGAATCACAGACACTGCCTCTACTCAACCCACTCTCAACCTTCATTCTACTGGTAAAGTCAACACACGTGGTGGTAATCAGTTTTCCTCAATAGGATCCACTGGTGTGGGCTCCACTACATCTACACTCACGGGTGACATTCCTCAGTCTTCCATTACTACCACTTTACTTAAATCAGACCAAGATTTTTTAGCCCACTAAATGGAGGTGAACCCTCCGAACTTTCAAAATCCTCACCTTTCTTATCTCCCTCCTCACTCAACACTCAAAACATTGTCAACCTTTCTGATCACCCACTCTCACAAACTGAAAGGAACCTGCTGCATAAGGGCCTCAGCTTCTGTCCAGATGCTGATCTATATACCTTTGCATTAATAAAAGACCTACATCTTTTTACCCGAAAACTTCACTATAAGAGCCTTCTCTCTAAGGAAAAAGAAAAAAACTTTTCTCAAATGGAGACTAGGAGATCAGACAAAGCACTAGACGATCTCTTAGCACTCCTTGAAGAATAAGACCCCACGCTGTATTGTCTTCCTAAAATACATAAAAATCAAAAAAATCCTCCAGGTCGCCTTATCATTTCCGGAAACAGCTCCATAACCGAAAATTTAAGCAAATTTGTGGACAGCCACCTTAGACCCTATGTTGCTGGTCTATTTTCATATATCAAGGATACCATTCACTTATTGCAAAACTTAGAAGGTTTACATATACCACCTCATTCGCTTCTAGTTGCCATAGATGTACAAACGCTATACAGCTCCATCCCTCACAATTCAGGCCTCTTAGTCATCAAACATTTTTCATCACAATCTCACAAGGATGATCGGAAGCTAAATTCTTTTTTATTGGATGCGTTGGACTTCATTTTAACGCACAATATTTTTTTCCTTCAACGGATCCCACTACCTCCAGGTGCAGGGGGTTGCGATGGGGACTTGCTGTGCCCCATCGTATGCCAACCTGTACCTCGGGGAGTGGGAACAATCTTTGTTGTCCGATGACAGCCTCTCGTCTTTTACATGCGTCCAGTTCACATCCCAAACCCTTAGTTTTGTCTATTCCATACGGGCAATACTTAAGACTCAGACACAACTGCTCTACTGACACAGAATTTGTCCGTGAAGCAAACAAATTAAGGGAAAGACTTCTAGATCAAGGTTACTCGTCTACATGCCTGAAGAAGGCAATTAGGCTGGCACGAGGCCAATTAAGATATAATATTCTTTTCTCTAAAAAAAATCTACAGATTCCCATTCAATTACTAGGCTAATTACTACCTACAACAAACAGCATAAGACCATTGAAAATATCCTACAAAGACACTGGCATTTACTACAAATTGATCCCAATATAAAACCACATGTATCAATGACACCTACTATTACTTTTAGACGAGCTCGCTCGCTAAGGGATCATTTGGTGAAAAGCGAATATACTGGTACTTTCCGTTCTGACACATGCAAAAGATTTGGAACCTTCACCTGTGGCGGATGTTCTTGCTGACGTTATATGAATACCCAGACTAAATTTAAATTACCTAATGGCAACATATACAAGCCTAGACATTTCGCAAATTGCAAGACACTTGGGGTCATTTACCTTCTAACATGCCAATGTAAATGCTTTTACGTTGGCAAAACAAAACTAGAGTTTCATAAGAGAGCAGCACGTCACATCACATGCATGAAACAGGCGGACCCGGACTTTCCTCTGGGGCGACATGTGCGGGACCATCACACGGGCAAGTTTCCCCTTGTCCATTTCATCAACCTTGACCGGATTCATCCGGATAACAGGGGTGGTGATTGGAACAAGATCTTGCTCCAGAGGGAGGTCCGGTGGATCGCTAATCTCAATGCAACTCAATTTCCAGGACTCAATACCCAAATGAGTTTCCGTCCATTTCTAGAAGGTTTTGTATCAAGAGGATGCGAAAAAGAATGATATACCAGATATAGACATCCTACACGTTCAAAATAACATTTTCACCCATGTTTAAGTAAATTGCCTAGGCTGTTTTGGACCTAATGTAATAGATCATATTGATTTAACCATTACTCTTATTTTTCTAATTGTTTAATAATGTGGTTATGTTTACATTATATTACTTGGATCTTGATTTTTGCTGTTTCTCCTATGTCTTTCTCCCATGTACCCACTGTTTAATGATGTTCAAACTTTGCTCTGTATCCTTCATTGTCTTGCCATTATTCCACTATGTGCATCTGACCAGTGTCCACACATCCAATCCAACAAAGCAACATTGTCTTAATTTTAATTGAATGTATCCAATTTCTTTTTTACATTTTTCTTCATGTTATCTTTTTTCATTCCTTTGGTCCCAGCTACAGCTCCGCCCTGCGCACGGGGGCCATGTCTTTCCATCCACCGTTGGGGGCATGGCCGCCATTTTACACTGCATGCTCATTTGGCTTAGTCCAGACATGCAATTGCGGTGTTTTTGCGCCGGTGGGCCCTGTCTGCGTGGCGCTCCCCCGGCGCCTTGGCGCTGGGTGGGCACCGTGCAGATATGTCCCTGGGGCCCCCACTTGGGATGTCCTCAATCCAGGTCCCTTTACAATGCCTGCCATTCTGACAGAGTGTCCCCTGTGAGCGGTTACCTTGGAGACACTTGGGTGCATCCGAGGCGACCTATCACACAGCCTCACTCCTCCATTGCTTCTCCTCCCCTTTCTCTGCGTCGCCTCCATCGGCCACGTCTGTTATAACGTCACCGCACTATACGCGATGACGCGGTCCTCCTCTCTTTTCCCCCCTGGGGTTTCCCTCTTGCTTTGCTGTGCTGTCGCCTAAGCGTTCCGCCCTGACATTACGTCAGTACGCTTCACGCCATGACGCGATCTACCCAACATTGCTGACACTCACAGAACCATCTCTACTGCGCAGGCACTGGCGGCCTTTTAAATTCAGCACCGGCTTCCTGCCCAGTATCAAACATACATGCCATCAGCAACCACACCTTAGCTTGCTCTGTTGGAAATCTGTAAAAGTAAGTAAACAAGCCATGCAAATTCTCATTACCTTTTGTTATCTTTTACTACTATGTAAAAAAGAGGCAAACTGTTTCTTTCTCCTTTCTTTTCTGATTCATTATCATCTTTCTTTATAAACAACCCCAATGCCCTATATGTGTTTTAAACAATGACCGCAATGGCAAGAATCTTTTGCTATATAGATACAAAACAACACCTTTTATAACATTCATAGACTACAAAGGAGAAGGAAAATTGTTTCCCCTCCCCCCTCTTTTTCTTCCTTTTATTCTATATATAAAGGCCTTAGCCATGCTGTCATAAAACACACAGCAAATACTCCAATGTATAGTATAAACCTGCTAACTCTACATTGAGATCACAAAGTAAGCACAACCCACCCACCCCTTTTTTCATACAAACTATATATCTTAAAATGCTCTATATCTTTTTACATATTTTTTCTTTTTTAATCTGTAATTTATTAATTCATTCAAAACTTATTTCCTTAGGGCTCCATTGTGGATCTGGGGAGGCTCATCCTCTCCTTTTTGGGGGGCCTTTGTGGAGCTGTTTCTCGGCCCAATGGAAGCTGCCATGCCTATGTGCTAATTGGCGGTCATATATCCATCGATTTGTTTATTACATCTTCCCCTCTCCTCACACGAGAGCTTTATTTTTACACATTTTCTGCACAAAAACCTTTCTAAAGGTTGGGCACTGGTATGTATACTGGACACTCTCAGCTGCCATAATGTGAATTTTTTGCCCTGTATAAATATTGCTATGTCTAAATTGATCTCACCTGTTTTTCAGAATACACCTAAAAAAACTTTCTCCTCAATACACCTCTGAAGAAGGGACTCCTGTCCTAAAACATGTCAGGCTCATGGAGATAATATATATTCAAAAACCCTAAGGAATATTTTGTAAAAATCTGTATATAAGCATTTTGTACAGATCTATGTTTAGATAATCTTGTTTTTATGCTTTTTTTAAGCACTTTTTCAATAAATAAATAGCTTTTACTTATAAAGCAACTGTCTTGTTCGCCTGTAAAGTCCCATTGTACCGGGGGGTACAAAGGGTTCCCACTTTTGTTGGGGTCCCTGTTTTTTCACAGGACCCTTTTTTTGTCAGGGTTTTGTTCACACCCATGCAATCCGATTCCTGTCCGAGTTTGCAGATTGCACCGCAATGTGCAAACTGATTTGCAGGTGTCATTAACTTTTACCTGTCACTCCCAGCAGTTCGCATAGGGCAGTATGAACTGCCGCCGGAAAACATGCGATGCGGGAACCCGCATCGCAGCAGTGTGAACCAGCCCTAAAAGTGTAAAAACCAGGGTCATGGCCTGACACGGCATATTGTAGGACGTGAGTGTCCAGAGCTCCGCTTGCTAGATCTCCTGTTTTGCTGATCCTGTGACCCTACGATCTCCTGCTTGGGCTTGATCTACTCCTGAGGAATCCCTCATCCTGCCTCAGCATGTCCCCACCCAAAAAAAAATGGATGCCGGGGCTAACCTCGATCGTTTTCACCAGCAAGATAAAGATACCCCTGGGGAAGATGGCGGCGCTGCAGTGGGAGAGACAGACTCGACGGGAAGCGATACAGCTAAGGTACTAGAAGCCACCTCCTCCTGTCAAACCACGTTGACGACAAAAATTGAAGAGGTGAAAGTGGATATATCACTTATCCGTCAGGACTTACAGAAACTCTGGGAATGGGTCAAATACTCTGAGACCAGGCTGAGCAGTGTGGAAGACACTATCCCACTTTTACAGACTGTCTCCAACCACATGAAACTCCAGATCAGCCAGCTTCTACAAAAACAGGACGATATGGAGAACAGCTCAGAATTTATTGTGCTACCCAAATGAGCCGGAGTACGACCCGATAATTATCCTGGAACAATGGGGGCCGGTGAGCTAACCGCAGTGAAGAACTGTATATCTCTTGCACTATGGCAGCTATAAAGTTTATTACCTGGAATGTCTGGGGCATGATAGATAAGGAGATCTACAGTTCTTTCTTTTCTCAAAAAACAACATGCGGACATAATAGTCCTGATAGAAACACATGTAGAAGGATGACCACAAATGGTACTCAAATGCCCATTGATTGGTTGGGTCTTCCACTCTACCTACACCTCTCACTCTAGGCGAGTCTCCATCCTCATTGCTAAATCTTTACACTTTGAGCTGCGGAGAGCTGTGCTATACCCTCAGGGACGATACTTTTTTATGCCACAATATATGGAGAGCCCTTCTTGTTGTTAGCATTTTATGTACCTCCACCGCTCTGCTCCACTATACTCACAGAGGGGTTCTCGTTTATGGCTCATCATCCTACCGGTACAAACCATATGGTTGGGGGATTTTAGTACTACCCTAAATCCTAATCTAGATAAAAGCCATTTGCATATGTTGCCACAACCTATTGCACCTAATACCAGATTTTCTAGACTCATTGGCAATTTCAATTTGGTTGACACCTGGAGGCATAAGTACCCCTCCACCCGTGAATAGTTGTGTTTCTTCTCCACTCATAATTCTATGTCCCACACAGACTTCATACTAGTTACTAATGCTCTTCTTCCCCAGCTGATGGAAGCAGCCTTCTGTCCCAGACTCCTTTCAGATCACAGGCCATATTGGATGAGTATCCCCACGATAGACCACCTCGCACGTGGCGTCTAAACCCATTTTGGCTTTCCCTGCTACCGGAGGATGATGATCTTATGAGAAAATGGAAGCTATATTTTGCAGACAATTATCATTCTGCTTCCCCTTCCGCGGTTTGGGACTCTTTCAAATTGTATGCTAGATCTACTTTTGTCTCTCCTAATAACAAACTAAAGGCTACCTCCGTGGCTGCCTTTGATAAGGCAGTATCGGAGCTATCCTGCGCTGAAAGACAATATGTCACAAACCCTTCTCCTGCTGAGGCAGCATCTCTTAAAATGCAGACTAGAGTTGTAGAGAAATTGCAATATGAGATGGCTAGATAAAAAGTTTCTTCTCCAAGCAAAAGCTCTTTGAACATGGGGAGAGCACTGGAAAGCTTCTCGCATATATAGTACACTGCAAAGACAAGCCCCCGGTAGTTATATCTTTATGAACTCCCTCAGGGGAGACGGTGTCAGAACCCCGTAGGGTAATGACTATATTTAGAGACATTTTCAAATCTTTACACACCTCTACAGTCCACAACTAACAGAAGAACAGGTTAAAATACTGGAGGCACCACTCACTACCGAAGAAATAACTGAAGTAATTGCTAGTTTCTCAAAAAAAAGTCCACAGGTTCGGATGGATTACCCATCAAATTTTAGTCACAATATGGTGAAATACTTATGCCCAAATTATTATTTTTATATAGCTATATCTTTGAAACACTTACTTTACCCCCTTCTATGAGAGAGGCACTAATTGTTCTCATACCAAACCTGGGAAGGATTCATGTTTTCCTGAATCCTACCACCCAAAATAACTTTTACAAGTGGATGTTAAAATCCTGGCTAAAATACTTGCACTACCTCTCAATCAGGTAATTCTGACCCTGATTCAAGCAGACCAATCAGACTTTATGCCAGGCTGTAACACCTCATTTAATCTAAGCAGATTGTACATTAATCTGTAGGCCCTGCATGAGAACATTGGCTCAAGAGTAGTGGTGGCATTGGACACAGCTAAGGCATTCGATTCGGTAGAGTGGTACTATCTGTAGAAATGTTTGGCAAGCAATGGCTTTGGTCCCAAGTTCATCAAATGTATCCAGCTGTTATATTGGGCTCCAGTAGCTAAAGTGGTGGCAAATGGATGGGTATCAGATGCATTTGGCCTAACCAGAGATACAAGACAAGGCTGTCCATTATCCCCCCTCTCTTATATGCCTTAGAAGTAGAACTTCTCGCCATGTCTATTCGCTTTAACCCAGCAATTCAGAGTCTGAGCTCGGTTCCCCAGATAGAAAAAAGTAGCATGTATGTGGATGATACACTGCTCTACTTAACGGACTCTGGCTCCTCCTTCCAAAATGCCTTACAAACAATGCCTGGATCATTTTACGGTTTCAAAATTAATTGGGAAAAATCCCAAATTTTACCTATGGACTGGTTTACCCTTCTAGGGAACAGACCCACCTCCCTTTACAACGAGTCAGCATCATTAAATATTTAGGGGTCTATGTGACCAGATCTCCAGCCAACTATACTTCTCTCAATATGAAACTTTTATTTGCCATAATTAAATCTTAAGTTCAAATATCAGCCCGTTTGCCTTTGGGTGTGATGGGACTTATAATTTTGATAAAAATGGTACTTCTCCCCTACAATACTGTATATATTGTGGCATGCCCCAGTATACTTACCCCTGAAATACTTCAAAACCCTAGAGGCTCTGCTCAAACAATTTGTTTGGGGAACTAATAGACATGAGTTGTCGTGGCAAATTCTTAAGAACCCCACTGACCTGGGTGGAGCAGCCCTCCCAGACTTTAACCTTTATTATATAGCCTCCCAACTGTCCCAATTATACCGTATTGATTCTACCTATTGCATCACTATAGATGAATTTGGGACTTATGCCGCGTACACACGATCAAATTTTTCAACAACAAATGTTGGATGTGAGCTTGTTGGCGGAAAGTCTGACCGCGTGTATGCTCCATTGAACATTTGTTGTCGGACTTTCCACCAACAAATGTTGGCTAGCAGGATCTCAAATTTTCCGCCAACAAATGTTTGTTGTCGGACTTTCTGATCATATGTACACAAGTCCGTCGGACAAAAGTCCACGCATGCTTGGAATTAAGTATGAGCCGGAAGCGCTCGGTCTTGTTAAACTAGCGTTCGTAAAGGAGATCACGTACATCTTGTACGTCACTACATTCGTAATTGTTGGCTAACATTTGTGTGACCGTGTGTACACGAGACAAGTTGGAGCCAATATCCTTCAAACAAAAATCCACGGTTTTGTTGTTGGAAAGTCTGATCACGTGTATGGGGCATAAGCCTCTGATAAACTTGGCCTGTCTGTACACTGACACCGGACAACACCTGCTTCATGTGCTCCTAAGAAGTGGGTATGTTTTACCATTTAATATTTTCCTGTCCAAGGATACAGGGTTTTTGGATGCAAATTGTATCTTTCCTTCACGACACCATGGGCTCCCCACTTATCCTGCACCCGAAACAGTGTCTGCTGGGGAAATTTCCTGACTCAGACCTTGATAAATTTACCAAGCTTTTTGCACGAAACTCTATTCTCAGCTAGAAAAATAATAGCTAGGCAAAGGATGAGATCGACATCTCCTCAACTTAAGGACTGGTTGATTGAAATAAACAACACACTACCATATAAAAAATACCTGTACATCAACAGAGGATGCCCATCCAAATACAATAAAGTCTGCGACTGCTGGTTGCAAGTTGCCGAAACATGTGTATAGCGATAATGAAAGTTCTATTTGTTGGTTACGGTTTCTCACATACATTTCAATGTCTAACCTAAGTATATCATAGTGTCAGCGCATGTGTACCCTCACCTACACTGTTACACATTGGTCATTCTTTTTTTACTATGTACCTTTTGCTTAGTGATCTATTCAGAGGATGTTTTGTACCCCAACTTCATGTTCTTTATTGTGTACGCAATTGTAATTGTACATTGTTCAATAAAAGACTTTGTTAAAATAAAAGTGTAAAAACCAAAGTGTTCCACTCACTTGTATCAGTGCCAAACAACTAGGCTAGGTGTATACAGCTGATCTGGGGGAAGCTGGCCGTTGCCGCTCTCACCTCCGAAATGGCTTGTGTTCCAGCGACTGGGTGAGTCCGTAAACCACACCTTAATGGATTTTGTCCTGATTGTACGTCTCCTGGAAGCTGCTTTACTGCCATCTTAGAAGCTGGCTTTATAGCTAAACTTGTTTAACCCATTCATCCGCCAAACTCACCAAGTACCACATCTAAAAATTATGAAATTAATTAAAATATTTAAAAATTAGCAATGAAACAATTTAGATCTACTGTATTTCTATGTTAAAACCTAGAGGATTAAGTGTCTCTAACTAATAGATCCAATTTATTTCATTACGTGGAATTTCTTTTTTCATATTAGACCCGAATGATTCTCTACCTTGTCTATTGCGTAAAAGGACAAGAACTTGGGGTCTCTATCGTGCACTAATCAAAAATGGTTTGACACGCTATGCTTGATGTAGCCCTAACGGATATTAGTGATATGTTCACTAATCCTTTTACTTAGCCTGCGTGTGGTCCTGCCCACATATTGATAGCCACATGTACGTTCTAAGATATATGTGACATACTTTGTATCACATGTCATAAATTTTCTTATAGGACATTGACCTAACATCTGGTATAACATAATTTGTTTTTTTTTCTTGGCAGATTTTTGGTATTTGTACATGGGCCACATCTCCTGCATCTATAAAAACTTCCCTCCTCAAACAAGGTAAGCTTCTTTCTTGAGGGGTATGGAATATTGTATTTCACCTATCTGTATACAGACCATAGTAAGTAACCCCCCTTCCGGGAGTATATCATTAAATATCCATAGTATCTGAATACCTGCATACAAGGCTCATTCTCCTGCAAGCTAGTTCTGGTATATTTTTTTTTGTTTTCTTGTTGTTTTATTTTGTTTCTTGTTCTTTGTCTTTTTTTTTGCGCCTTTTTTTGTGCCCATTTGTGCATCAACTTCTCTTTTTGGACAGATAAGCGCTTTTTAATGTGTATGTCATAATTATCAGAATTTTAAAATTAGTATGTTCTACTCTAGACAGTGAGATCTGTTCTCTCCTCTGCTACCTTTGAAACCTTGATTGTGTCCTGAAGAAGCCTAATGGTGAAACGCGTTGATGCACAAGGGCTCACTGTATACTCTGTATCATTATATATGATTTTTAACTTTTTGAATGCTCTATTTGTGTATTGTATTTGTTTAATAAACATAGTTTTTTTTTATACTTCTCTTTTGTTTCGTATGCCTAAAAAGTCCGACCCAGGGGTACCTAGCAAGTATCCCTTTCCATTTTTGTTTCTATTGTAAAATACCCTATTACGGAGTCCTGGTTCTTTCTTATATATAAAGGAGATTTTGCTAGGCAAAATTTTCCCCAAAGTGGGGTCACTGCAAAGCATGGGTAAGCATTTCAAAAAACTTTTTTCCAACTGCTTGTAGTGGTTGTTGAAACCTGTGATGAAAGCTGTGTCTTATGATTTTACTATCTTTTCTTTTTTCTCCAATAGCATTTCCCTTTTTATTTGTCCTACTTTTTTCCTAACATTTTCCAGTTCTTCTCTCTTGTAGCCCTTCTTACTAAACTTTTCAAAAATATATCTGTATGGGTCAGGTAATCTTGTATTAACCCCTTCCCGACCGGCGCACGCCAATGTATGTCGGCAGAATGGCACGGCTGGGCAAATGGACTTACAGGTACATCCATTTGAATTCCCCGCCGTGCCATTGCGTGCGCCGCCGGCGGTGCGCACACGCGCTGGCCGAGAGCTCCGTGAGTTGGGTCGCGGGTCCCGCGAACTCGATCGCCCCGGGGATACCCGCGATCGCCTCACGGAGAGGACGAACGGGGAGATGCTGATGTAAACAGCATCTCCCCGTTCTGCCTAGTGACAAGTGTCACTGATCACTGCTCCCTGTCATCGGGAGCAGTGATCAGCATAGTGATACAGCTAGCCCTTCCCCCAACAGTTAGTAATCACTCCCTAGTACTGACTTAACCCCTCCCCGCCCCTAGTGGTTAACCCCTTCACTGCCAGTGTCATTTACACAGTAATCAGTGCATTTTTAATCGCACTGATCGCTGTATAAATGACAATGGTCCCAAATATGTGTCAAAAATGTCCGACATGTCCGCCATAACGTCGCAGTCACAATAAAAATTGCTGATCGCTGCCATTACTAGTAAAAAAGAAATTATTAATAAAAATGCCATAAAACTATCCCCTATTTTGTAAACGCTATAACTTTTGCGCAAACCAATCAATAAACGCTTATTGCGATTTTTTTTTACCAAAAATATGTAGAAGAATATGATCGGCCTAAACTGAGGAAAAAAAATGTTTTTTAATATATTTTTGGGGGATATTTATTATAGCAAAATGTAAAAAATAATGCGTTTTTTTCAAAATTGTCGTTCTTATTTTGTTTATAGCGCAAAAAATAAAAATCGCAGAGGTGATCAAATACCACCATATTTGTGGGAAAAAAAGGATGCCAATTTTGGTTGAGAGCCACGTCGCCCCGCCGCGCAATTGTCAGTTAAAGCGACGCAGTGCCGAATCGCAAAAAGTGCTCTGGTCAGAAAGGGGGTAAAATCTTCTGGATCTGAAGCGGTTAAAGAGCAATTTCTCCCGAATCCTCATGAATTGGCTTTTAGGTATTGCCTTTTTCCCTTTTGGATGGTGACAGCTTGGGATAAGTCTAAGAAATTAGGACTCTCTTGTTTACTGTAAACGTTATACCATAATTAGTTGTGATTAATATGCTGAATAAACTCTGTTAGGGTGTCTTATGTACCCTGCCACACTACCATTATGTCATTTACAGTATCTCACAAAAGTGAGTAAACCCCTCACATTTTTGTAAATATTTTATTATATCTCTTTATGTGACAACAGTGAAGAAATTGCACTTTGCTACAATGTAAAGTAGTGAGTGTACTGCTTACATAAAAGTGTAAATTTGCTGTCCCCTCAAAATAACTCAACACACAGCCATTAATGTTTAAACTGCTGGCAACAAACGTGAGTATACAAAAGATACGCTGTGTTAAGGTGAAAATGTCAGATCATTAATGCATATGAGGTATACTGAAAATACCGCATAAGCGGCTTATCCAGGCACAGCAAGGCACAAAGGATATATGTAAAAAAAAAAAAAAAATTTTAAAGTGATTATAAGGTGCAATGTGTAAATAATATACTAGATGTATACCATTAGAATAAGAGTAGCGATGATTAAACTACTAACTGTATATATAATGAATGAAAAATTATTTATATAATCTGAAATTTACCGTGTAAAAAATATATAAATAATATCACAGTGATAAGTGTAAAAAATACAACAAAGTGCCAAGTGCCACACAATGAGTGTGAATATCAAATCCAAGATGTGGTACGTGGTTATTAAAGTCCAATTTATGAAAGAAATGCATATAATGGCCATAAAAACAATTCATAAAAAATCCAAGGTGTGTGCATTAATCTTAGTACTTAGTGCTCAGAATTCCATGCTCAAGTGCCATCCAGTGACCCCCCGGGGACAGCCGCTCACCTAAACACGCTTATGAGCCACTCCACGGCTCAGTGATGGAATCCAGATACACAGTTTTCAGCAGCAGCTCCACAGTTAGGAATAAAGGAAAAGAAAAACTGGATAGTGTGATATCGTTT
This sequence comes from Aquarana catesbeiana, assembly GCF_042186555.1. Lineage (NCBI taxonomy): Eukaryota > Metazoa > Chordata > Amphibia > Anura > Ranidae > Aquarana > Aquarana catesbeiana. Next base: position 383,564,716 of record NC_133327.1, read on the forward strand.
ATAAATGTTTATTGGAATAAAAACTCCCCACATTAGGGTACTCACATTTACAAGGTGCGTGAGTGCACCAATCTGATAACAGTCTCCAAAGTTTGCCTCAAAGTTTGCCTGTCATGAGGGATAAGCTGTGCATCGCATCTCAGTGGAATGAAAGGCTCCATGCTCCGTCCTGGCCCCTCCCCTACGCGTGTTCGACACAGGATCACGTGTCTTCATCAGGGGGACATGATTGGACGGACACTCTGCTGCCTAAATATAGTCATCGTGGCCATTTTTCCCGTGGATTTGCAGACACTCTAGTGCCAGGCTCCATGTGTTATTGCTCAGTGTATTGAACGACACTGCAGAAAGCAACAAGCATCTGCGAAACTAGGATTTATAGCTGTGTATATGGGGAATGAGTTAATAGAGTCCAAAGGAAATATCCACATATATAGAAATATATCAACAGCCAATGTGATGTTTGTGCAGGACGGAGACCGATGTTCAGCACATATTATGCCAAACATACAAAATATACCAGTGCTACTATATGACCTATGACAAGGCAATCAAACAGTAAATATCCACAATCAAATCTCATGTGTAATGGATAACTTCTAAGTGTATCCCTAATACCATGTTGATTATATGTAGTGTCACTTAATAATAGTATGTACTATGGATATATTTAAAATCAACATCCTAATGTGGTAGCAACAATCTGTTACAAAATGGGAACATCCCCAAGTACAAAGACCTATATGCACCCCCAAAATACATTAGAGATGAATATGACATAAAATTGAAGATAACATTAGATCCAAAATAGAGATTAAAATACGTATAAAACGCATTTTTACATGCGTGTGTATGGGTACGCACACATATATAAAAAATATATATAAAACGCATGTATACCTGCGTGTATATAGGTACGCACACATATATATATAAAATTCTATAGAGGCACTAAATTTCATAGAGATATCATTACAAGCTGTATCCTACAAGCATTTGAAATAACATTTAAAATGTATATGTATGAAATGCAATGTTATTTTATAATAAAAATAAAATGTTAAAAAAAAAATTTGTATTTACCGTATTTATCGGCGTATGACACGCGCCGGCGTATAACACGCACCCACAGTTTAGGAGGGAATTTTAAGGAAAAAAACTTTTAGGAGGAAAGTTTAAGGAAAAAAACTTACATTTAAATGCCCATCAATGCAGCCTCATCAGTGTCCATCTGCAGCCTTGTCAGTGTCCATCTGTAGTGTTGTCCCTGATTGCAGCCTTATCCCCCATTGCAGCCTTGTCCCCCATTGCAGCCTTGTCAGTGTTACTCTGTGTCATTTGCATCATCTTTGAAAATGGCGCCGCCGTTCTCGGCCGCCTTCGGCCATTCTCGGCGGCTCCCGCCCGCCTTCGGCCATTCTCGGCGGCTCTCGGCCGCTTTCGGCCATTCTTGGCGGCTCTCAAGAGCTGCCGAGAATGGCCGAAAGCAGCCGAGAGCCGCCGAGAATGGCCGAAGGCGGGCGAGAGCCGCCGAGAATGGCCGAAAGCGGCCGAGAACGGCGGCGCCATTTTCAAAGCCGCCGAGAAGAGCCAGAAGCCGCTGAGAGCGGCCGAAGAGCTCACAATCGGTGGGAGATCGGCGTTTCAGGGGAAAAAAGTGCGTGTTATACGCCAATAAATACGGTAATTAAAAAATATATATATAATATCAGAGCCGTAAACTAGGATACAGTGATAGGATCTGTTTGATCCCATCGCAGAGAAAAAGAGAACGGAATTAGTGTTTTTTTACAGTTAAATAAACGCAGGGTCAAACGTTGCTTAAAATATATTAGTAATTGCTTAAAAAACATTTTAAATCGAAATCTTTGTTCAATCCCCCAGGTGCTAGTGAACCCAATTGGTATATCCACCAAGATTCACGCTTGCTGATGTCCCTAACATAATTGGAGCCCCTCCAATGGCGTTTAGGTGCCTCAATGCCCCAAAAACGCATACCAGCTGTACTTTGGTTGTGCACATCCCTACATCACCTGTGGCCATAATCACATCCATACCCCCTACACGTTCTTTTAATAATTGTAAGGTGTGTTTGGTGTCTTTGAGGTAAGCCTGCGTATTCTTCACCAAAGGCTGCAGGTGGAGATCTATGTATTCGTCCAGTCTTGATGTTAGTGACTCAATCCCGCTTATGATGGGTCTTCCAGGGGAATTTTTCCTGTCCTTGTGTATCTTCGGTAAATAATAAATTACCGGGATTCTACTGGCTGTAGGGATCAAATATTTGGCTTCCTGTTTGCTGAGAAGCTTATGATCAACTCCATATTGTATGATACTCTCCAATTTCTTCCTGAAACTCCTGGATGGATCGGAATTCAATAACTGATATGTATCTACATCACTGAGTATCCTATTCATTTCCTCTTTATATTGTTCCACTGATAGTATCAGGGTCAGAATTTCCTCCCTGGAAAGTTGCTTACCACTTATATTAAAGATACCCTCTCCTATCAGGAGAGTGGGAGAATTTTGTAATCCTTGTACCAATCAACTCCACACTATAAAGGATTTTATCTCGTGCGACACTGTAGGGGTCGTCTATGTAATTAAGTGTCCGTGTGATTGTCTCTATGTTGGCCGTACCATCAGAGCCCTAAAAGATCGGATGGAGGAACACGTTAGAAACATCCGAAAAGGCTTTGATAGGCATCACCTATCTGTACACTTTAGGGATGTGCACAACCAAAGTACAGTTGGTATGCGTTTTTGGGGCATTGAGGCACCTAAAGGCCATTGGAGGGGCTCCAATTATGTTAGGGACATCAGCAAGCGTGAATCTTGGTGGATATACCAATTGGGTTCACTAGCACCTGGGGGATTGAACAAAGATTTTGATTCAAAATGTTTTTTAAGCAATTACTAATATATTTTAAGCAACGTTTGACCCTGCGTTTATTTAACTGTAAAGAAACACTAATTTCGTTCTCTTTTTCTCTGCAATGGGATCAAACAGATCGAATAGTACACATATATACATAAGCTGTATCCTAGTTTACGGCTCTGATACTATATATATATTTTTTAATTAAATAAAAACATTTTTTAACATTTTATTTTCATTATAAAATAACATTGCATTTCACACATATATATTTTAAATTTGATTTCAAATGCTTGTAGGATACAGCTTGTAATGGTATCTCTATGAAATTTAGTGCCTCTATAGAATTTTATATATATGTGTGCGTACCTATATACACGCATGTACACATGCGTTTTATATATATTTTTTATATATATTTTAAATTTTATTCAAATGCTTGTAGGACACAGCTTGTAGAGGTATCTCTATGAAATTTAGTGCCTCTATAGAATTTAATCTCTATTTTGGATCTAATGTTATCTTCAATTTTATGTCATATTCATCTCTAATGTATTTTGGGGGTGCATATAGGTCTTTGTACTTGGGGATGTTCCCATTTTGTAACAGATTGTTGCCACCACATTAGGATGTTGATTTTAAATATATCCATAGTACACACTATTATTAAGTGACACTACATATAATCAACATGGTATTAGGGATACGCTTAGAAGTTATCCATTACACATGAGATTTGATTGTGGATATTTACTGTTTGATTGCCTTGTCATAGGTCATATAGTAGCACTGGTATATTTTGTATGTTTGGGATAATATGTGCTGAACATCGGTCTCCGTCCTGCACAAACATCACATTGGCTGTTGATATATTTCTATATATGTGGATATTTCCTTTGGGCTCTGAGTTGGACTCTATTAACTCGTTCCCCATATACACAGCTATAAATCCTAGTTTCGTAGCTGCTTGTTGCTTTCTGCGGCGTCGTTCAATACAATGAGCAATAACACATGGAGCCTGGCACTAGAGTGTCTGCAAATCCACGGCAAAATGGCCACAATGACTATATTTAGGCTGCAAAGCGTCCGTCCATCACATCCCCCTGATGAAGACAAGTGACCCTGTGTCGAACACGCGTAGGGGAGGGGACAGGACAGAGCACGGAGCCTTTCACTCCACTGAGATGTGATGCACAGCTTATTCCTCCTGACAGGCAAACTTTAAAGCAAACTTTGGAGACTGTTATCAGATTGGTGCACTCATGCACCTTGCAAATGTGAGTACACTAATGTGGGGAGCTTTTATTCCAATAAACATTTATAAACGATATCACACTATCCATTTTTTCTTTTCCTTTATTCCTAACTGTGGAGCTGCTGCTGAAAACTGTGCATCTGGATTCCATCACTGAGCCCTGGGATGGCTCATAAGCGTGTTTAGATTCAGTCTCACAGCTGAGTCGCACGCTCTGAGGTGAGCGGCTGTCCCCGGGGGGGTCACTGGATGGCACTTGAGCATGGAATTCTGAGCACTAAGTACTAAGATTAATGCAGGCACGTTGGATTTTTTATGAACTGTTTTTATGGCCTT